>NC_066511.1:18139421-18184421 GCF_024679095.1 Eriocheir sinensis
TGTTGTTGTTTATTTTCTCTCGTCCTTTTTGTCATCTCTTCTGCCTTTCATCACTCTTACCGTTTCAAATCTTCTATGATGGCTGTGGCTTATTTTCCAACGCTCCTCCTCCTCCTCCTTAGGTTTTGTTTCGCTTATTTTCTATCTTCATCTTTATTATTGTGTGTTTCTCCTCGGTCTCGTCTCTTCTGCTTTCCATCACCCTTACCTCCAAATCCTCTCCGATAACTGTGACTTCATTTCTGACGCTGCTCTCCCACCGGTTTTGTTCCTCCTTTTCTTTTGTATCGTGTTTTCTTTCTTTCCAACTTCTATGTTTCCTTTATTTTTTTTTCTTTATTTTTGAAGCTTTCTCCCTCGTGACTCTTCTTCCTCCAATGCCTCACTCTCTCTCTCTTCCAAGTTTTGCTCCGCTTCATTTTCTTCTTTCTTCTTTTTCTTCCTCTAAATTCTAAGTTGTTTCTCCCTCATCATCCAGCCACTTTTTGCAACTTTTCCTAACGCCTTGGATGCCCTTTTCATTCTGTTCTTCCTTTTTATCTTCTTTTTCTTCTTCTTCCTCCTCCTCCTCCTTCTCCTCCTCCTCTTCTTTTCTTTTCTTCTTCTTCTTCTTCTTCTTCTTCTTGTTAACATTCCTTCTTTCTCCTCCTCCTCTTCTTCTTCTTCTTCTTCTTCTTCTTGTTAATATTCCTCGTCGTCCCTATTCTCTTGCCTCCCACTTAACAACTTTCTGAATGCCACTTTTCCAACTCTTGAAAGCCTTGTTCCAGTCCTTCTTCTGAAAACCCTCTACTCCTCAGATGCCAGACCAACATCTTTTTCCCTCCTCCTCATGGTCCTCTTTCGCTTTTTATGTCTCCTCGTTTCCTCTTACTCCGTCTTCTGAAGCTTTATCCACCAATCTCCACTTTTCCACCTCTTCCTCTTCTTCATCTTACTTTGCACCCTTGAATTCTTCCCTTCCCTTCTATTCCCAGCTCTTTCCTTCTCGTCCCTTCCCGCCCATTTTTTCCTGTTATTCCCTCGTCTTAGTTTTCACTCTTCGTATGTCTTCCTTTCCTCCTTGCTTTTTTTTGCTGCCTTATTTCTCTCACATTGGAAAATAGTATGTTTCTCATTTTTATTCGCTTTTCATAGTCGTTTTCCTCCTCCTCCTCCGCCTCTTCCTCCTCCTAATCCATCACTCCTCCCGTCCCTCGCATCCCCCCGCCGAGGTCACAGTGCCGCCGGAGTCAAGAAGCGGCGGCCCAGAGCAACAAACGTGACACACACCGTGAAATTATTGTGAGCATCGCCAACCCTCTCCGACGGCTGCCTTTGTTGGGGGTCTCTCTCTCTCTCTCTCTCTCTCTCTCTCTCTCTCTCTCTCTCTCTCTCTCTCTCTCTCTCATTATGTAAAGGATGCTTTTTTTTTATGTGTGTACATGTTTTTTTGAGAGAGAGAGAGAGAGAGAGAGAGAGGACAATAACGCAGACATATATGAGGGTAATTACACGGGATGGCAAGTGGACAGATGCACAGGTCAGCTTAGGAGACAGACAGACAGACAAACAGATGGAAAGAAAGAAAAAGGAGAGAAGATAACTAGTATTAGAGAAGAATATATATAGTCGGAAATCTTTTAACTCGAAACAAAAATAAAATGATATATGTAACTCAATATTTATAGGGATGGGACCTTTAATGTTGGGGAAAAAAAAGTAACCGCAGTGCTTAAATGAGATCTGTCTACTAGTATGTATTATATCCGGTATCTGAGTTCCTGTTCCTTCATATAAGATATAACACTAGTATCAATGTATTAATGTTGCACTGATTTGACATCCTGCTCGTTTGGTGTGTATAGGTATATTGTTTTCCTGTTTTTAATAAAGAAATCTAAAAACTAATCTTCATTCTTCTTGACACGATATATACGTGGCTACCAATTTCGACCTAAGTTTAAAATCAACACATTATTTCATTTATGTTTCTTATTGCGCCGTCCATCACGCCCGCCTTGAAATATTTCCTCGACTGATTCTCATTTAATTATAATCAATATACCCCGAGTGTCAGCTGAAGCTCGTCTTGGTTTTCTCCACGAGTATACTCAGCGAGGGTGAAGTCGTGGTGCTGCCGCCGCTTCTGCTGAGAGTAGTTGTTGTTACTGCTGCTGGGGTTGATGCTGTAGCTGTTGTTTGAAGGTGTTATTGTTCCTGATGGTGGTTGTGCTTTGAAGTAGCTGTTGCTCGTGCTGGGGCGGGGTTCTGCTGCGGGTGTTGCTTTGAAATAGTCGTGGTACATTCTGCTATTGGTGGTGGTGTTGGTGGCGTTGCTTCTGTTGTTAGTCTTGAAATTGTTACTGTTCCTGCTGCTTCAGGTGCTGTTTTGAGGTATTCATTGTTCCTCCTAGTGCTGTGACTGAGGCTGACTGCCGTTTTTATACTTAATGTGTGTGTATTCCTTGAGGTGCTGCTGTTAGTTCGAAGCAGTCACCGCTGTCGTTGTTGTTGTTGTTGTTCTTGCTGCTGCTGCTTCTGTTGTTGTTGTTGCTGATGGCGGGTGCTGCTTCTACTCTCCCTTTTCTATGCATATCCGCCAACATTTTATAGCGGGCCTGACATTGATGTGTAGCGCCCGCCTTCCCGGCTTTTTGGAAAACTGTGTTCAGGTAAGCCGAACGCATCGTCCTGTTTGCTAAGCAGGGGCTGTCGGCCTGCGCGCGCGGAGCCGTGAGGGGCCTTGATTCCTCCTGATACGCGCGGTAATATATTTAATGTTCCTCCTATGAATATTTGATCAAACCCTACGCTCGAAAAAACAGTTTGTGTGTTTACTTCAATCCTACCATCATCCCTTGGCTTCACCTATTCTCCTCCTTTCTTTTCTACCTGCTCTTGCTCCTCCTTCGCCTTCACCTCCGCCTCCTCTTCTCTTCCTCTTCCTTATACTCGTTTTGCTTTTCTGTTTTTTTCTTTTATTCCTTCTGCTTTACTTTCCCGTTCCTCCCAACCTCTTCCTTCACCTCCTCCTCCTCCTCCTCCTTATTCTCCTCTTGTTGATTCTACTGCTCCTTTCCATCCCCTTCTTCGCCCTCGTTTTGCTTTTTTGTTTATATTTCTCGTCTTTTACTTTCCCGTTCTTGCGTTCGTCTTCCCCGTCCCCGCCTCCCCGCCTTCCGCCGCGTGATGGCTGCGCCCGATTATTTTGTTCCCATCATTCGCGGCGACACGTCACTTGTACTTGTTTAGATGGGCGGCCGATAGAGTCCCTCCGCTGAGCCGGCGGCCGCGTTGATGGAAATATGTAAATTAAATGTTGTTTCTCCTCTCATTCCCTCCCGGCGTTGACTGCGGCTCTTGAGGGGATGATGGGGTGGGTGTTTTGGTGGGGCTAAACACACACACACACACACACACACACACACACACACACGTTTAGGTATAGATCGCTTATCACTGGATTAGGACAGTTATTTTTTGTATTGTTTTTTTGTTGTTTAGCGGGAAGGAAAAGGTTGGAGTGTTTCTTTTTTTTTTTTGTTTGAATATTCAAGTTTGGGCGTTTTATCTGCTTTGACATGTTTTTTTTTTTTCGTACATTTTTTTCGGCTTCCGTGTTTGGGGTCGTCGGCTTCTGGATTAGTTTTATTCGTGTATACCTTTTGCTGTTGTATTTTTTTTATAGTGTGACTCACCGCTGGCTTTTCTCTCTCTCTCTCTCTCTCTCTTGTTCCCTAATGGACTGATAAGGTTAAGTTCATCTCCGTGTCGTAGGTTTGAAATTTTGCTCAATGTTTTTTTTTTTTTGTGCAATGTGTTTGTTGGTTGGTTAGTGTGTGTTCGTGTGTGTGTGTGTGTGTGTGTGTGTGTGTGTGTGTGTGTGAAGTCTTTATCCAATATTAGACTGCAGGAAGAGAAAAGCAAATGATGATGTTTGTGATAATAAGTTACCATATATTTAAGAAAGTGCTGCCTAGGGATTAACGGACGGGCGCCCTTCCTGAGACCAATCCTCCTCTATTTCTCGTACTTGGGACCGGCCGCGATATTTGACTGACCTTGAGAAAAAAAAAAAAACTTCTACTTACGTTCTGCTCGATGCGCCGAGGCAAGAATCTTTAAGTATTGGTCTCGCTTCTGGATTTGGTCTAGATAACTAACATTTGCGTCGCCCTTCAGCCCAAGTCGATTACTAAATACCAGACAGCGGGAGGAACACAGCTTTTAGGAGTGTGAAGAGGCTTGGAGCTGCGTCGTGTGGGTAACGCTTAACATAAACTTAGGTCCTCATTCTTGAACGTAGCGGACTCTCATTACAATTAACTTTCTAAGACCACAGAGAAGATTAATCATTTTTCTTGAGTAATATTCCAGTTCAGGGTGCAGAGGTCGTGTAAAACTATCACTAGGATCACAAAACAGTCCATGAAAAGCCCGGCAACATCTACTACAAGAGGCTTTTCAAACAGACGAAATGAAGGGCCGAAACTTTTAAGAATATGGGCTCGAAGAAAGATCTGAGGAGCACTGGACCAAGAAAGGCTCGAGAAAGTATCGCCCGGCATTGTAGGAAGCAACATCTACTGCAAGAGGCTTTTCACACAGACGAAATGGGGGTCAAGACGTTTAAGAATATGGGCTCTGGATCGCTCGAAGAAAGATCTGAGGAGCACTGGGCCAAGAAAGGCTCGAGAAAGTATCGCCCGGCATTGTAGGGAATGTTCGTATTACCGCGCTCATGTAGGTCAACGTAATTGGCTGGGTGCCTCGCCTCGCGCTGCTTGTCGCGGCTCCCATCAGCTGTGGCGGCCATTATGTCGTGTTCCTGGATCAAGTTTTAATAGTTGTAATTACTTTAATTGCCGCGACTGGTTTCGAAACGCCCAAGTAATTAATCATCAAGGTAATGGTGGTGGTTACACTTTTTCCCCTCGCGTGAATGTCTTGCTGCGCTCGTGGCTGTGTGCTTGCGTCTTTGTGTGTATGTTTGCTTGTTTGTATGTATGTCTTTTTTTTTTTGTGTGTGTGTCAGCATGCTTGGGGTGCTGCTCCACGCCTGCCTGCCTTCCTGCGCCGCGTCCCTCGTTAGTGACCGCTAGCATCGCCGCCGTCCCGTCCAAGCGTGAGCACCTCGCCTCCAGGAAACACTCCACGCGTCACACACTTCCATTCGCGGTTCTCTGAAGGGATTGAAAAGTCTCAAGATTATTCATGGTATTATATTCATGGTATACGTTGTGTCAGAAGTGAGTTGGCTTTCCAGTCCATAAGTCTCGCAGGCAATTTAATATTTTGAGGCACATCTCCGTTAGTCTTTACTTAAATGCATTGTACCCTGACGGAAATCTGAAAGTGAAAGTGTCCGCACATTTGGGAGCTGACACGGAGATTATTCATCGCGTCTGGATTTATTTATTTGGTCTTCATTCGTGTCAGCTTATAGAGGCAGCTTTTGCCATCATGTCTCGGATACGACAAGGAAGCCTTTTCCCCCGCAGTTTACTGCACGACTGGCGAGGTTGATGCACTCTGCTGTTGCTTGAGTCGTTAATAAAGTTGAATGTACATTATTTCTGCTTCTTTGTCATGTTGACGGATGGAGATGATTTACGAATTACAAGTCTCGTTTGGTAAGACTGATGCTTATTGTAGTCCCTCACATAAGTTCTCCCTTATTGAGTTAGAAATAACTTGATGTTTGTCTTGGTGGCCATCAAAAAGGTGATTGTTTGCTCATTACGTGTAGCCGTAGTCCCCGGCCTTGAACTAGGTTGGACCAGCGTTTACCGATTAATGAGTTAGTAATAAGTTGCTTATTCATTAGTGGTTTGATCCACAAGTTATACATGTGAACTTGTAATTAATGCGTTGAGTTTAACGTGTTCTTGTTAATGTTCTCTTTTGAGTGTTATCTGTACTGTCAGTGACATCTCAAGTATAGGGTTCACTGGTACTCTTATCTGTCCTATCTAGCAGATGGTCTCCCTGTTGAGTCTGTACCATATAATGTTATATGTGTTCTCGGCGCTGTTACTGTACGGGGCTGTCCTGCAGGAGACGAATCCTCCTTGTTGAATTTGCTGAATCTCTGTACCGTTAGGGTTGGGCAGTAGGGGAGCTTCCACGTTGAATATTCTCCAGTATGACAGTTTCATAAACTTACTCTCTTCATTGTTTCTGTAGAGCCATCCAGCAACGAGTGAAGCCTCTGTGCTGAATATGTACCCGTATATGTCCTTTTATGGGCGTTATCTGTATCTTTTTGGGGGGCCATCCCGCAGCCGGCGACCCCTCCCCCCCCAGCTGACCAATGCCCTGCCCTCGGCGCAGGGAACGTCCGGGCCTCACCGCTGCATCAGTCTCGGCATCAGCGCCGACACTCACAGTTACTCGCTGCATAGCCTTGCCTGTTTAACCCAGATTGGGGTAGAAAGTCTGGCCGGCGGGATCTCCTGCAGCAGCGCCGGCACCGCCGCTGCATCATGCATCACGGACCTGAAAGTGTGGCCGCCGAGCCCTTCATGCCCGGGGCCGGGGTGTTGGGCACGGGCGGATCAAGAGTGTATTGGACCCGAGTGTCGGACTACTCTTTGGTTGCATGAATGACAGCCATATATTATTTTCTATACGTAACATCGCATGAAGTGTTGGTAGTCATGATAAATAATACCGTGAACACTATTTACGTCTCCTCTATTTTATTATTGGAGCAAAAAACATATGTAACATTTTGCACGACTGCATTAATTTCTCCTCTTAGACTGGATGGAAATGAAATTAGGCTGGAACGTATATATATATAGTTGATAGTAATTTAGCTTGGCGCATGTGTAACAATTAATTACAGCATTCAGTGATATTCGACAATTTCTGAGTATATTGATTTTATTGGTGAACTTCTAGTGTTCCTGCATTGTGCTTGTTCTGTTTATATTTTTTTGTCAAAATCTAGAAAATAAGAATGTATTTAGCAGCTTCCTGGTCGTTTTTGGCTCGAGTTCTCTGTGTAGGATGCCACAGCTTACAGAGGCAGAGTTCGATCCAGAACACACATGAATAGACTATCTGAAGGTCTTACTCCGCACCACCCAGCTACCGTCCCGGGTAATTACTGAGTAGCATAATGAAAGTTGTTTGGTCTCGTCAGCACTGTCAGACATTAATAACCATTTATTTTCATCAGGTATGTCTGGTGCGCCAACGAAGTACTGACGGGAGGAGGGCCATACGTAAGTCATGCAACATTATGTAGTGTAGCAGTCGTATGGTGTTGTGATGGTTGTTTGATGCATATGAACGCTATGGTTGTATAATGACTGCGTGATAATCGCCTCATTTAACGCAAAACCAGAATATTGTGTGTACTCAGTGTGGGTATGTTAGTGTTGAGATGACTGTTTTTTTGTGTGTGTGTGTTTATTCAGCCGTCCCGTAAATAGATATATTGTGTTTATTAGTTGGCATATATTACTAGGCGTGAACCACGCCTGGGAAGTCGATAACTGACTGTATCCTATCGGATCGCGTACTGGGGAAGCTTTGACTTTAGTTTTTGGCAGTGAATGCGAAGGCACTGATTTGGTGGCGTCCTCTATAGTTTCACCCTTCTGGTTGGTCTCATGAAGGATGGTAGTATTCCGTCTCTCGCTGGCTCGTGGTGGGGACTACGGGGGTGATGGGTGGGTTTTAGCCAACGAAAGTGTTTACTTATAAATATGCGTAAGTGATGAGTGAAAATCAGGATATTTTCTGAATGATCACACGCTGATTATGAAGGTGTTAGCAGAAGACATCGTCAAGCCATGAGGGCAGCAGGCCCTCAACTCTCCAGGAAGACGCAACACAGGCGCCACACCTGTCGCCGCCCTGTGTGCTTCGCCGCTAATCCTCTTTGTGATCGCACAGGGCATTTCAGGTAAGAACTTTTCAATTAATCACTTTGTGTTCATTTAGCAGTAAATAATAGTAAAAAGCATTTATTACCAATGCATTGTATTTTTATTATTTGTTTTACACAAAAAATGTGATTTTTTTTTACTCAAATGTCGCCTTTTGACTAATGATTTCTAATGATTTTGTGTTAATATTTATTACGATAATAGTTTTTTTTCAACTCCCCAAAAATATACTCTTTTTTCTGGTGTTTTCCTGTACAGTTCCTGTTGGAGCCAGGAGACTGTCCCTCCCACAGCTGAAGCTCCCACGGCCTGGATGTGTGTGGCCCAACGCTCAACCCGTATCTTAGTCATACCGATACTTTAATTTTTTAGTATAGTCATATAGGAAATCTAGTTTTCTTTATTTTTTAGTTAACCCTGAAGCAGTTTGAAAGTTTTAGTTTAATTTAATTTAATTTTTGTTACATTTCTAAAGTTTTTGTTGCTAGTTTAAAACATCAAAATATGTGCAAGTTCAAAAGTTAAATTTGTCATACTTTTTTCAGGGTCAATAAATTTTGATTACAACTTTTTATTTTTTCCATAAAAGGAATATTTTGTCCCACGTCATTAAGTTACTCAGCCATAACGTTAGTGCTGTAGGGTTAAGCAAAAGGGGAGCGGGGGGAATGTGGTATGTAAGGTCTCAAGTATGCCCATAGATCGGTTAAATGAGCTCCAAGCTTTTTCTGGGGGATAATAGTTGGCAATTGTGAGTACAGCATGTGATTAGACCGTGGGTGAATGACTCGCAAAAAACAAACATATAAACAAATAAACACACACACACACACACACACACACACACACACACACACACACACACACACACACACACACACGGACGGACCAAAATATTTTCTCAGATTACTTCTGGTCAATATCCTCCACATCCTCGCTCTCGTGCCTCGTCCTCCCCTTCCCTTTCTCTCATGTTATCCTCCATCTCTCTCTCTCTCTCTCTCTCTCTCTCTCTCTCTCTCTCTCTCTCTCTCTCTCTCTCTCTCTCTCTCTCTCGCCTGTTTTTTCGCTCCTTTCGTTCCTTTCTTGCTTAAATACTTCTCCCTAAATCCCTTTGCAGTTATCCATGATGCTCTTTTTTATTTATTTGTCTCTGTCCCTTATCCAGCCTTCCTCCTTGATCTTATTTTGTTCACCCACGCTTTCATATTTTCTTCAGCCAACCACCCACCACCTTTCTCTCCTCCACCTCCCGCAAATTTCCCAGGAGCATCGCCCCGTCGGTCTCCTCACCACCACCTCCCTGCATCATGACTTCTATACAGAGCAGCGGAATATAGGAAAGTGTGGCCAACTTGATCACAGGCGCCGTGCTGTTACCAAAAGAGCCGCGCGAAATGAAAATAGATGCTGACAGAGGAATGTTTTGGGGGTCTCTCTAGGCTTCGAGACCCTGATCATACCTCGAAAAAAAAATATTGTATCACTATCAATTTGAATTTCGAGCGGCCCTTTCGGTAGCAACATGGCGTCGTTAATGATGAAGTTGGCTAAAATCTTTTATTTTACGCCTCTGCTCGTATTATCCTCACCACCACCACCACCACCACCACCACCGCCTGCCCGTCTCCTAGCCCCCCGATACCTTCCCCCTCTTCCATTCGACCTTTCCCTTTCCCCTCCTGCCTGCTCCCTTCCCCGTCCTTCCCTAAGTCCCCATCAGTGCCAGGTCGTGTTGGGTTTAAAAGCCGGATGAGTATTAACTAAATTGCCGTCGTTAAGAGCGAACCAGAAATATAGTTCCCGGGGCTTTAGTGGGAGGAAGGGGGAAGGAGGGGGTTGCCTTATGTGTGTGTGTGTGTGTGTGTGTGTGTGTGTGTGTGTGTGTGTGTGTGTGTGTGTGTGTGTGTGTGTTTAATGCCAAGATAAACACTGGATCACGCCTCGCCGCCCGCTGTTCGTGTCTCACCTTTAAGGAGCCAGTTTTGAACATTTGTCAGGCCCGTGTTGTGATGCGAACCCGGACAGAAGGGGAAGAGAGAGAGAGAGAGAGAGAGAGAGAGAGAGAGAGAGAGAGAGAGAGAGAGAGAGAGAGAGAGAGAGAGAGAGAGAGAGAGAGAGAGAGAGAGAGAGAGAGAGAGAGAGAGAGTGTGTGTGTGTGTGTCTGAGGTCCTTCTTATTTTTTTTTAGTTACGGTATGCATTTGTAGACGTTGATAAATAATTGCAGGTAAACGTTCTTGATTATAATTGTATGGGAATGTCATGATCTTTTTTTTTTTTTTTGTGTGTGTGTGTGCGTTAGTGAAACACACACACACACACACACACACCATCACCACCACCCTCCAATCTCCCTTTCTCACCTTTCGTCTCGCCTTCAGTCTCTCCTGAGCGAAAACTTCCGGGTTCGGGAGCGACGAAGATTGGAGAACTCACTAGGGGGGGGAGAGAAGGAGAGAGGCAGACTATGGGGGCCCAGGGAATGTTTCGAATTTCTTGGATCGCCGCCAAATGCCTCGGAGGTCTAGACTTCAGTGTGGGGTCCCTGTTAAGAGCATTCCCTTCCTACACTCCTTCACTAACACGACCTCGGCCTTGGCTTCAACCTCTGCAGCAGCCCAACTTCCATCATCCTTCTAACCACCCTTACGTACTTCCCTTCTTCCACTACCCACCATCCCATCCTCTACCCGAACCATCCTATATTCCATCATCCACTAACCACCTTTACGTGCTTCTCCACCTTTCTCCACTTCACCTTTTTTTTCCACTACCCACCATCCCATCCTCTACCACCTCACCACGCACTGCCTCCATCATGGTAACCTTTGTGTGTGTGTGTGTGTGTGTGTGTGTGTGTGTGTGTGTGTGTGTGTGTGTGTGTGTGTGTGTGTGTGTGTGTGCTTCTATATTTAATTTTCTACGATTGTGTAATATAGTTATCTAGGGCCTTGAATGATTAAATATTTCTTCTTGTTTTGCACAGGACGAAGGGTTAATTTGATGACGACGAAAAGAAAATCACATCAGCTGAATTTTGTCGAGCTTAAAATTAGAGAGGAAACTGCAATTTAACAACAGCGAAAAAGTCAACAGATGCCGAGAACGCAACTAGAATATAAAGTTGGATGGGAACGAAAATTTTTAGCTGAGAGGTAAAATGAAAATGGAAAGGAAAAAACTGCCAAAGGATAATTAGACGAACAAAAAGAAAATGGACTGAAATAATAGGTTAGGCAGACATAAAAAAAATGGCAGCGATGGGGATTAGCCGAAGTTATCCTTTTGTACCCAACTTGTGAATCTATAAATCCTGGAGCGTAGAGGTTTTGGTTAGGTGGTGATGGTGATGGTGTGGTTGTGGTAGTGGTGACCGTGTCGTGGGTAGTGCTGGTGGTTGGAGTCTTTTTAATAGTGACGGTGTTAATGGTGAGGGTGGTGGTGGTGGTGGTGATGGTAATAATAGTGGTGGTGATGATAATGGCGGTGGTAGTTCTGTGGTAAGGGTGTTGGTGCTGATGGTGATGGTGTCATGGATGGTGGTGGTGATGGTAATGTTGGTAAATATTTTCTTGAGAGTTATGGTCTCGAGGTTGGTAATGGTGGTGGTGGTGGTGGTGGTGGTGTTAAGGGTTGTTGGAGTGGTTGCGGTAGTGGTGGTGAGTGTTCGTAATGGCAGTAATGGTGATAGCGGTGGTGGTGTTCTGCCGCTGCTGGTGCCTGGGTGATGGAGTGCCCGGCTAGAAGGGATTTGCCAGCGGGGTTGAGAAAGTGGAATTCATGTAGTTTAGGCAAGTATATTAGATTTATACAGCAATTTGACCAAGCTGTAAACTACCTTATCAAGCGATTTACGAGCAATAAGACGGCCGAGGGAGGGCGGGGCTCAAGAGGAGGCGAGGAGAAAGAACGGAGAGGAAAGGTGAAGGGAGATTTTTGGGGAGGTAACAGCGAGAATGGGAACTGGAGGAAGAGGAGTAAGAGGAAGGAGTTGAAGTAGAAGGTAGAGATGGTGCTGGCGGCTCTGGAGTAGGTTACTTTGCTATCGATATATACGTCTTCTAATTTTTTACAGCAAGGGAGACAGCTCAAGGGAAAAAAAAAAAAAAAAACAACCTTCCGGAAAAATTAATGGATAAGCGTGGATCAAAACGTGTGGAAATTGCAATGAAATGTGCAACCCCGCGCGGCCTCGGACAGCGGGGTCACAAGCGATGAAATGTCAGCATCAGGAGGATCAAGGTAGATAGAGCCCCCGTAGGGATGTTAGATATGTATTCACCTGTCTTTTAGTGACCGTAACAGGGGGCGAAAGGGGCGAGTTTTCCCCGTAGCGAAGCGTCCAACACTGTCGTGAACATTGGCCGTTTGGGTTATATAGGAGTTTCGCTGGACGCATTTTTTTTTTTTTTTTTTTTTTTTTTTTTACTATTTTCCTTCAGTCATTCACCTTCGCCTATATCCTTTTTATTCTTAATATGCACCTTTATACATCCTCTTCGCCCTATTCGTAGTTTTTTTTTATTATTGATCTTTGTCTTTTTCTTATTATTTTCTTTCACTCTCATCTCCAGTCTGCGAATAAAATATGTACATTATCTTTTCATCCAGCTCATGTCCTTATCCGCTTCTCATCACTTCGTCTTTTATACTATTTATCTTGACTTCTTTGCCATATTTTTATCTCCTCGCTTTTAACGGTACACATGCTATATTATTCCGTCTTCAGTTAAGCAATCGCCCTAACCTTCGCCCCACTCGTAATCGTGTTTCATTATTCGTCTTTGCTTCTTTTGTTTCCCTCCACCACCCGCCGCTAGTCTGTGTATATTCATTAACCCTTCACTCAGCTCTCGCTCTCACATTTCCTTCAGTACTGTATTTCATTATTATTCTGCGACTTTTTGTGTATGATCTCCCCCTTCCATCGTTCACCACAATCTCTCAGTCAGTCGTGGAGTCGTTTGCACAAGACATCTCTTCAGTGTTGTATTTCTTGCGGTCTGTGTGCGCTGGTATAGTCAATCTCATTTGTTACCCGAGACAGTTCCGCGCTTTCCACATCCTCGTCCAGCTGGCTTATTGCATTGTGGAGGAGGGAGCACTCTTGGTCAGACCGCTACTAATAGGCCAATAGTAAGGCTTTATCTACCTATCGCGCCCCTTGTAAATCATCGCAGAGTTCAAGCTTATTCGTTACGCCAAGATGTTGCTCCTTGTCGTTGTTGTTATTGCTTTTACAGCAGAGGAAGCAGCTCACGGGGTAAAAGAAAAAAAAAAAGCCTGCTATACACTGCTCCTGTAACGAACATAGAATGAGAGGGAAATTTATAGGGAAATTTATCGATATGTATGAAGTTTTCGGGAGAGATTTAAGTGAGTTTGCACTATTAAATGTATCAGGACACCTCTCCTCCCGAAATTGACCTCTTTCGGCCACCTCTTTTGATTCTTTTTTTTAGGAGCAGCGAGTAGCGGGCTTTTTTTTTTTTATTATTGTTTCCTTTTTTTTGTGCCCTTGAGCCGTCTCCTTTGTTGTAAAAAAAAAAAAAAAAAGTTAAGTGTGGGAGAGTAAGCGGTCATCGTTCAAATTTTTGCATTGAGAATCTCAACATGAAGGAATATACGTGTTTGTAATGGGATAATGTTGCTTAGGGCCGATGTTTAAAAAATGCACGCTATTGCACTAAAATCTCAGACTTTTTGTGTATCGAAAATATCACCATTGTATATTTGTTTATCTTGAAAATATTCAGTACAGTTGTGTGTGTGTGTGTGTGTGTGTGTGTGTGTGTGTGTGTGTGTGTGTGTGTGTGTGTGGAGGGAGGGAGTTAAGTTTCGCGAGCACGAGTTTTATTCCTGTAAAGTAATCTTGCTTGTGGCTGCCCGCGCCGAGAATCCATCAGCGGGACGAGAGGCTGACGCGGCGGGGGCTGGGGGCGGAGGGGGTGGGGGAGGCAACGCACGAGAAGAGGGTATGAAGGATGCTACAGCCGGATATCTATCATCTAGCTTTATGTCTATCTATTTAACTATATCTATCAATCTATCTACCTATATATCATTATTTATCTAACAATCAATCAATCAATCACTCAATCAGTCATTTAGTTAATCCGTCTGTCTGCCTATCTATCGGTCTATAAATTACCCATATGTATTTTCGTTGTTGACAGAGGTAGATTTTTTTCTCTTTAATTTTGACATGCTTCAGCGTTGGTTAATCTCATGTGTTTGTTCCGAAAAAAAAAAAAAAAGTGTCACTGCAGAGGGTTAGTGTCTCTGATGAATTATTAAAAGGTAGGTTAAGATGGTCGCCTTCGCTATAGCTGCGCGTGGCCTCGGTGCTTATCTCCGCCGCACTGACCCTTGAGCCAGTGGTGGGCGTTAATGACTGTGGAAAAAAAAACGTATCATGATTCAGGAGGTTGATGAACATTGATGTTGAGCTGCGCTGGAAGTGACGGATGCTGGATACTTCACTTGTGTCTTAATTAAATTCTGGCTCTTTGCGTTGCGGCCAGTGTGCGCGTGCTCACTAGGTTTCGTAGTTTCGTGCAGTATGAAATGTACGTAACTTTGTGTGGAGTGTGTGGATAGTTCGAGAAGATATATATGTTTTTCTTTTTTAAGCATCCCACCTCCATAACTTTTTTTCCCTTGAGCGTACACGTTTCCGCTCTTCTCGTTAGCTTCCCCGTCATCGTATGCCCCGCCCCCTCCTCCCCGCCCCCCTCTCCAAACCCGCACATTCATACGTACGCAGCGCCACGGGGGGCTGGATGACGGGCACCTCATAAATTCCGTGTCTCTCCCGCTTTGTTGCCGCTTCTCCCTTTTGTTTTCGGCTGCTCCTCGGCTTTGTTTTGTCCCGCGAGGCCCAGCTCGAGAACCAGAAGTATGTAATAATTAAACCTTTCACCCCTCCCCTCTCTCTCTCTTTCCCTCTATCTATCCCTATGTATCTGTCTGATGATAAATGTGTGTGTACGTATGTGTATGTATGTATGTATGTATGTGTGTGTGTATATATATATATATATATATATATATATATATATATATATATATATATATATATATATAGATATATCTATATAAAATGATGTGCAGGCCATTGAGTAAGGACAGTGGGGTGCGTGAAGGGGGGTGACTGGGGGTGAGGGGAGCGAAGGAAGGCTGTTCGCGCCGCCGGCAACATAGCTAAACGCATCACCCGGCCGCTGGTTGGGGTGGCGGTGCGTACTGGCCAGCCCTTCCCTTTCCGCCTGGCTCAGGGACACGTCTCTACCTGTCACCACTCTCCATTATATATATATATATATATATATATATATATATATATATATATATATATATATATATATATATATATATATATATATATATATACACACACACACACACACACACACACACACACACACACACACACACAAGTGAGAGACATAATAATTTCCTGATCATCACAAGGTATACTTATCATTAATCGTCAATTGCCTTTTTTTTTTTTTTGGCTCCTCTCTCTCTCTCTCTCTCTCTCTCTCTCTCTCTCTCTCTCTCTCTCTCTCTCTCTCTCTCTCTCTCTCTCTCTCTCTCTCTCTCTCTCTCTCTCTCTCTCTCTCTTTCATACACACACACACACACACACACACACACACACACACACACACACACACACACACACACACACTCACACACCCCTGTATCTTATTACTTGCTATCGTCAGGTAAGCTAACACGACATGTGTACATTGGCTATGTCCAAAGGGATGTCTGGTACTTTGGAATTCTTTTTATGGCGGAGTAGACCGACCCTGTCACACACACACACACACACACACACACACACACACACACACACACACACACACATACACACACACACACACACACACACACACACACACACACACACACACACACACACACATGCACACACACATGTACACACACACACGTAAGGATGACTATTCTGCATTATTCCATATGATTTAACTGAACAGTGTTACAACAGGACCTATGATTCTCAAGCTTAGATGAAACGCAAATCTTAACTTCTGACGCTGCCATTATTCTATAATGGGAAATAATGAACTCAGTGATTTTCAATGCCCCATAAAGTATATTTCTCCTTATGAGAGCGATGCACACCTATACAGGCATCTCCCCTCTATTTCTAATAGTACACAACTGTCCCCTTCAAAAATGAATATTTTCGTCGTTACATCAAAATTTCAATTGAAAACCGAATGTCTCCTCTGCTGGTAAATCTCCAGTATTTTTCCCTACCCAGATTATAACTGTGTAGAAGGGTCTGGTCCACCCATGTATGGTTTATGCACATCATTCGTAGAGAGGAGGCTCACCCACGCAGCTCATTTGTTCAATAAACTCTTTGTGTTGAATGTCTTTTACCTTTTAATTCGGCTGCAGTTTTGGTTACCCTTCATTTTTTTTCTTTCATTATATCGATTCTAACTGCTGTTCTGATCTTCATCTACTTTCCGTTACCCCTGCCCTGGCCTCGAAACCTTCCTGCAGCAGTTCATTCCGATACTATCCAAATTCGTAAGGCAAGAGTTGAGCACTATCCTCATTCTTTCATCTCTCTCATTGATACACTGGAGCAACCTTCTTTCGTCAGTATTACCTCATACCTACGAATCGAGCGCTGTGAGGAGTGATCAAAACATCTCTCAAATCTAAATCGATAACGTCCTTAAAAACTCTTGTTCTCTTAGTGTTGGATCAGTGTTTTTCGTTTTATACTTTTAGGCTGTCTCCTTTATCGTATTTTTTTAACCTATACACCGATGAGTCTATACCGTTAACAACAGCAACAACAACAACAAAAGGAAAAGGGAGAGGAAGAGGATGAGGAGGAAAAAGAGAAGCATTAGGGTGGGTCACAGTAGGCAGATGTTGACACTGGTCTCTACATTACCTTGTCCTGTTGACTTGTATTGTGGACCCAGACTCATATGGACTCGCCCGGACTCGGCTCAGTTACGCTCCGCTGATGCCAGACGCCCACAAGACAAATTGGACACACACACCCACACACACACACACACACACACACACACACACACACACACACACACACACACACACACACACACACACACACACACACACACCTAAATGATAGCTACCGTGTAATTTGATTTCACTGTCAATTTCATCCAGGAGTTATTTTTTTCCCCTTCCTCACGTAAGGATACTGTAGCATTATGTTACAGTTATTGATCGTCTCTGTGTTGTGCTTTGCCAGAGAAAATATATCAGTTATCTTGCTCCTGCAGTCAGTTCGTTGCAGCTGAGAAAAGCATGACGTAGGTACTGAGTGTATAATTATCATGTAGGAGATGTGAATGGGGACACAATGTGAGACTGGTCGGTATTCTAAGACACTCTCGGTTCTCACATCAGCTATTTCTAATGGTCAAAGAGAGGACCAGTCAGGTTCTAATGAGTGTTTCTTTAGGTTCACGGCATAGAAGAAGGGTCAAACTACCACCTGGGCCATAAAACTACTCCTGGAAATGCCCAAAACTCATACGAAAGCCTTGTCAAATATGTGTTTCTTTAGGTTCACGGCATAGAAGAAGGGTCACACTACCACCAGGGCCATAAAACTACTGCTGGAAATGCCCAAAACTCCTACGAAAGTCTTGTCAAATATGTGCTTCTTTAGATTCACGGTACAGAAGAAGGGTCATACTACCACCAGGGTCATAAAACTACTCCTGGAAATGCCCAAAACTCCTACGAAAGCCTTGTCAAATATGTGTTTCTTTAGATTCACGGTACAGAAGAAGGGTCATACTACCACCAGGGCCATAAAACTACTGCTGGAAATGCCCAAAACTCATACGAAAGCCTTGTCAAATATGTGTACTGGGGCGACGAAATGTTTAGTAATACGGCCCAGTATGTATGAGCTAGAAGATAAGTCTGCCCAGGAAGATGATTATACGTTACTTATCCTGTCGGTGTATCTCATTTATGCACGGCAGAGGAAGGAAATCAGCTTACAATACCAGAAAAAAAAGATGGAAAAAAAGGAGAAGATGAGGGAGACGGAGACGGAAGCGTTGATTGGCATGTCATACGTGATTGCTGTTATTATTACTCCCCTTGTCAACAGCAGGATTGATTTCCCTTTTTGGCCACTCTACTCTATTTAGGAGCAGTGAGTAGCGTTTTTTTTTTTTTTACGCCCTTGCACTGTCTCCTCTGCTGTAAAAAAAAGAAAAAAAGAACAAGGTGAACACAGGTATCGTCTCCCGTCAGTAGCATTAATCAATAAGGGGGTACATCCACCCGCTTGTCTGTCAGCCACGCTCCCTCGTTTCATATGCTCGCCTCCGTGAAACGAGACACGCTTACTAAAGGTTTCCGATACACCTGACAACCTCATAAAAGTACTTTGTTCTTACGTTATGCCTACGTGCCTGTGGCCTGGTGTGTATCTCTCTCTCTCTCTCTCTCTCTCTCTCTCTCTCTCTCTCTCTCTCTCTCTCTCTCTCTCTCTCTCTCTCTCTCTCTCTCTCTCTCTCTCTCTCTCTCTCTCTCTCTCTCTCTCTCTCTCAAACAATATTCTTACATACAAAGAGAGAGAGAGGTTAAATGAATTTCTTGTGGACTGATAAGTTTGATACATGTGGAGCAGATAGTTAACTAAATGTTTTTGAGTATCGCGTAGGAAAATTTTAACTTGGTCTGCATAAGGAAAACTTTTGAAACATACGCACTGTAATAGAAAACGGGAAGAAGGCTCACGATCTAAAATTAAACTGGAGAAGAAAAAAAAGGCCCCTAAAATGCTGTTGTGAAAAGGGTGATATTGGGGGTGCCAAATATGCTGATTTAGCTTGGTTCGCGAGGCGTCCCGATGCTCCTCACGGTGGCAGGTCAAAGCTAACGAGGTGGAAAGATGAAAGAATATGCAGAGGAAGCAGATTGTTTTATCATTCTAATTTATGTAGATTTATAGTAGAGGCAGCTAAAGGGGAAGACAAGAAAGGAAAAGGTCTATAGCGCTGGTCCTGCCTCGACAATAGTAGGCGTATGCAAGAAAGAGTCTCAACGGAAAGTGGTATACGCGAGAGTTTCCTTTAGAATTGGGTGAATATTGCAGGATGGGAGACCTATAACGGCTTCGAGACACGCGATGCAGCCATGCACAACGTATTCTACCCAGTCGTATTATTGTATTCCAACCAAGGAACACGGGAAGTACTCGAGATTATTTTTAACCGTGTGAAAATATTTTATTGTTATTTTTGTTGTTGTTAGTGGTGGTGGTGGTGGTGATGTTGTTATTGTTGGTGGTGGGTCTGGTGGTAGTGGTCTTCTTTTTCTTCTTCTTCTTCTTCTTACTTCTTCGTTTTCATCTACTTCTTCTTTTTCCTCTTCTTCATCTTCTACTTCTACTTCTTCTACTTCTTCTTCTTCTTCATCTTCTTCTTCTTCTTCTTCTTCTTCTTCTTCTTCTTCTTCTTCTTCTTCTTCTTCTTCTTCTTCTTCTTCTTCTTCTTCTTCTTCTTCTTCTTCTTCTTCTTCTTCTTCTTCTTCTTCTTCTTCTTATTATTATTATTATTATTATTATTATTATTATTATTATTATTATTATTATTATTATTATTGTTGTTGTTGTTGTTGTTGTTGTTGTTATGTGCCTTCCATCCATGCATCCTTTCACTTCTCGATCGACAGCCAGCCAGCCAGCAAGCCCCCCCCCCCCCCCCCCACACACACACACACACACACACATACACACATATCCTCTCCTTCCCGCTCTTCTCCGTCGCGCGCCGCAAGTTCCCCGCCACGATAAACTTACCATCATTAAGTCTCTGCAGAATCATTCAACTTTGCGGAAGTTACACAATGCTGCACACTTGAATCAACTCAATTGGGGAGGGGGAAGAGAGAGAGAGAGAGAGAGAGAGAGAGAGAGAGAGAGAGAGTTATTATGTGAATCAGCAACTTGAGTAAAAAAACAAAAAAATAACAGAACATGAGTCGAGGTTCCTGGTAGCTGGGACGGATAAATACAAGGTCCTTCCATGATGATGTGCCGTTGTCGTGTGCGAGGGAGGCGTGGACGCGCTCGTAAAGACCCGGCCGCGTTGTGTGAGGCTCTTAGGGCGTGACTTCTTTGCCTGGCTTCCACCTCAACACAAACCCAATTTTCATTTATTCCTTCTATTTTCTTTTCCTAACCTCTGTACTTCTAGTCCAGATTATTATGTGTATAATTGAACGCATTAATATGAGTAAGAAAATTTTGTCTGTCTTTTCTACTTTGTTTTTTTTTATATATTTATTTTGCGTGTTAATTTTAAATGAAACAAACTTAAAATTCAAGCCCAGTTTACTTAAGTGGGAAAACCTTATACTGATATCAGGGCGAGAAGAAGTAGTCATTGGTATATTTCATAGATGTCGAGACTCTACCAACTTCCACAAGTAATGCTTTATTCTCAGTGTTGTCTTTACACGCTCCTTGACTGGATTCCCTCATCAGTCAAACCATCATTTTCTTTCCACAGTTGTGGTGTAGTCAGTCCTCAGACAGTCAAGCATATTCAGAAGAAAATATAATGGCTGAACGCCGCCTCGGACATGCTTTATCTTTTTTACGTGTGTAACTGTCGTGAGAATAAAAGAAGACAACGGCTAGAACAGTAGGTCAACAGACAGACAGACAGTAGTCGGGCAGAAAGAAACAGGCGAACAGGAAAACAGATGGACAGGTTAGGTGTTCTTATGCTCACCCCCCTTTTACCACCACCACCGCCACCACCACCGCCGCCACCATCACCACCGCCGCCACCACCACCACAAAACACTTAACCGTGGAGGTTATTTTCTTCGTCGCTAACCCAGTTTACCGACTCTCAGTTCGAAAGTTACAGTAATTGTTTTTGTATGGCGTTAGGGTTCTCTTTGCCCTCCTCCCCCTCATTCTCTCTCTCTCTCTCTCTCTCTCTCTCTCTCTCTCTCTCTCTCTCTCTCTCTCTCTCTCTCTCTCTCTCTCTCTCTCTCTCTCTCTCTCTCTCTCTCTCTCTCTCTCTCTCTCTCTCTCTCTCTCTCTCTCTCTCTCTCTCTCTCTCTCTCTCTCCAGTATCATCATCATCATCATCATCATCATCATCATCATCACCTTCTTTTCTTCTTCTTCTTCGTCTTCTTCTTCTTCTTTTTCTTCATTATAATTAGCAACAGCATCATCACCATCTTCATCGTCAACAACAGGAACAACAACAACATTATCATCATCCACCTGTTCACCTAAATCCAGAAGAGAAGGACTTTTGCGATCCTACATTATTTAAAGCATAATCATTTTAAGTTCATTCCTGGATGTCTCAAAGAATCAGAAACATTGGTCGGAAAGAAGAAGCGAAGCGGAAAGGGAACAAAACACTGGCAGGGGATGGAAAAAGAAAATAATCAGGGGAGTGAATTGGAATATCGCAAACTTCAGATGGGAATGAAAAGAAGGACAAGAAGAAAAGGCCTTTATGCGTGGTAGGACGAATAGTTGTGGAATTGTCTTGCGTTTTTTTGCTTTTTTGCTTTATCATCCTTATTTTCCTATCTTCTTTTGTTTTGCTTGTGTGTACCTCTGCTTGTTACTTTATCTTCCTATATTTTCCTTTTTCTTTTGTTTTACTTCCTTTCTTTTTTCTCCCTTTTGCTTGTGTATATCACGTTTCCTTTTAGACTTTATCATCTTACCGGACCCATATCATCTCTTTGAAAGATATACGGGATAGCCTGCACGTGCCTTTCCTTTCTGCGCAGTTTCCACCTCAAAAAGCCGGACAGAACGTTGATTTGATAATAAAAACCTCTCCCTGTGGCTATATGCTCAAGAGATCTGATGAAAACATACGGAATTGATTACCTTCCCATTGTCTGTGTCCATCTATTCCATCTTTGAGTACAAACTGAATTTCCTTAATGTGGTGTGCCTTTCTGAGTTGTGTCCACGTCCATCCATGTCTACATCTCTTATATAAAGGACACTCACTCCCATATTTCCAAACATTTCTGGGCTTACACACTCACACTGGTTTAGGCTTTCGTAGAGGTCGTGGGTATCTCCATGGGTTGTTTTTTTGATCCAATAGTAGTTTGACGAAGGTTATGTACCATGAACTAAATTAAACACTCATTGAAACCCAACTAATCTCCTTTTCGGCCTTTGGAAATAGTTGATGTGATAGGCAGAAGTGTCTAAGGGCCGCTTTCACAGTCGTTTTGTTTGTTTTGATCGTTACCAATGGCTGTTATCGCCGCTATAGTATTTCCTCGTAAAACTGGCCGATGGGGTAGTGGCAGCCTAGCCCCCCGCACCTTACCACACACACTCACCACCTCTCGCTTCCTCTGCAGCCACCACTACCCCATAGGCCAGTTTTACGTGGAAATACTGTAGCGCGATCGCCGCCATTGGTAACTATCAAAACAAACAAAGTGACTGTGAAAGCGGCCCTAAGTCCTATATTCTCACACACTTTCGGCTCTCACAACAAATATTTCCAAAGGCCACAAAGGAGATGGATCGGGCTCTCATGAGGTAGTTCTCACGTTCATGGTGCAGAAGCCTTGTAAAACTATATCTGGACTCACAAAACTACCTATGGAAATACCCACAACAACCTCTAATCGAAAGACTTATCCAGTGTTTGAAAAAATGAACCTAAGTATACGGGCCTCATGAGTATCTTGCCTTGTCTCCTGAGCGGCGGCCACTAGGCACATAAAACTACCCATGGAAATACCCAAGACAACCTCCACGAAAGACTTATCCAATGTCGTTGTGTGAGCCCCGAAATGTTTGAGAAAATGAACCCCAGAATCCGGGCCCTCATGTGTATCTTGCCTTGTCTCCTGAGCAGCGGCCACTAGGCACATAAAACTACCCATGGAAATACCCAAGACAACCTCCACGAAAGACTTATCCAATAAAATGAACCCCAGAATCCGGGCCCTCATGTGTATCTTGCCTTGTCTTCTGAGCAGCGGCCACGTCCATAAGCCAGGCCGAGGCAGGCAAGCAATATGAGCTGCGTCAAAAGAAGTACGTACGCAGCAGCAGTCGTACCAAGGAGGAGTACGCGAGCACAAAGACGGGCCCGCTCAATACGAGACCAGCCCAGCCAGCCTCCAGCCTCACTGCAGTCCCCCACTCCGTTCCTCTAGTAGTCCTCCTCCGCCGCTCCCTCCCTGTCCTCATCTATAACACCCCGCCCTCACTCCAGTCCCTCCTTCCCCAGTCTCTTATTCTAGTTCTCCTTCCTCCCCATTACCCTATTTCACTTCTTCGCACCTCTCCCTCCCTCCATTTCCCAGTCCCTTACTCTAGTTCTACTCCCTCTCCAGTCCCCCGTCGTACTCCTACTCCTCCGCCGCCTAGTTCTCGTATATTTCTCTCCCTCACTCTAGTTTCACCCCCCCCCCTAGTCCCTCACTCTAGTTCTCCCTTCTATGTCCTCCATTCCCCTTCTCTACCTGCTGCGCCTAGTCATATAGTTCCCCCCTCACAGTCGTCCCCCTCTTTCAGTCCTCAAGTCCCGGTCCCTTTTTCTCCATGATCCACCATCTATATCTTTCCAGTCTTCACCCAGTCCCCAATTCTGGTTTCCTCCCTCTCCCTCAGCCCCCATATAGATATTTAGTTCTCATACCATTTCTCTCTTCGTGCTCTACACTCTAGCATCACTCTTTCGCCCCTCACAGCATTCTTTATAACTCCCACCCGTACATTGTAGTCCCCTCACTGTACTTCACTCCAGTCGTTGTCCTCCAATAGCCCTCAAGTTCATGGCCCCACCGCTACAGTCTATGCACAAAACACTGACAGGGGATGGAAAAAGAAAATAATCAGGGGAGTGAATTGGAATATCGCAAACTTCAGATAGGAAAGAAAAGAAGGACAGAAGAAGAAAAGGCCTTTATGCGTAGTAGGACGAATAGTTGTGGAATTGTCCTACGTTTTTTTGCTTTTTTATTATATGCATGCTCTGTCTATGCACCCACAGCTTAGGTAATCCAGAATGGCCCAGATCCTCACCCACACAGCCCCATACAACCTCACTCAAGCGTGGCCCAGAGTTCATATTCTTAAACGTCACGGGCTCCCACTACGATTTTTTCCCAAGGCCAAAGAAAAGATTAATCGGTTTACCATTGGTGTTTTTTCTCCGTTCAAGATGCAGAAGTCGTGTAAAACTATCACCTCTCTTTCGGCCACCTCTTTGGATTCTTTTTGGGAGCAGCAAGTAGCGGGCTTTTTTATTATTATTGTTTACTTTTTTTGTGCCCTTGAGCTGTCTCCTTTGTTGTAAAAAAAAAAAAAAACCTACCATCACAAAATAGTGCATGGTAGCCCCAGCAACTACGACGAGAGGCTTTTCAAACAGGCGTACAGAGGTGCTGACTAGTTTCGAGAAATACCCACACATTTGCACCCTCACCTTAGAGCACCTCAGTATGGTCCAGTCCCCGCTTCAGTCTGGCTTGTACTAATTCCGTCGATATGCTGTATGATGATGTGTGTGTGTGTGTGTGTGTGTGTGTGTGTGTGTGTGTGTGTGTGTGTGTGTGTGTAGGAGAAAGGGGCGCTCTGTACTTTTCCATACCATTCCGTTTGTAAGCGTGCGTGTGTGGGGGGCTGAGAGAGGAGCCTTCTGTCCTCTCCCACCAATCGTTATCTCTTCCGTCGATCTTATTTCCTATTTTCCTTTGCGTTTGTGTGTTTGATGAATGGTGTTCATCCTGTTTCGTCCCTCTTCTGGCAATGTTGTCCCCTCGTGTTGACGGACGGAGGCGCCTGTATGAAAGTTGATTACGTCGCTCCGTCCCTCCTGCCTTGTATTATTAACCCTGTCACACACACACACACACACACACACACACACACACACACACACACACACACACTCGAGAAAGGTGGACAGTCAACGCTAATGTATTTCTCGCTTGTTTACTTTTCCCTTAGCCGCACTAGAGTCGAGGCCGGGTAAGTTGATTAGTAGTACACACACACACACACACACACACACACACACAGGGAGGGGGTGGGGGTATTGGGAACACGGCGTTTGTCTGCCAGGTGATGTTCAGGTGAGAGCGTGCCCAGCATCCCATCATAAGGAGGAGACAGGTGAGGCTTAGGCCCGTAGTCTTAATTGAACGTATCTGCGCCTCTGTTCGCCTGCCTGTAATGCCTCTAGTGGAAGTTGTTCGATTTTCCATGTACTGCTTTGTGATAATAATGATAGTTTTACACGGCTTCTGCATCTCGAACGGGAAGAACACCCATAGGATTCTTTCTTTCGGCCACCTCTTTTGATTCTTTTTTTGGGGAGCAGCGAGTAGCGGGCTTTTTTTTTTATTATTGTTTCCTTTTGTGTGTGCCCTTGAGCTGTCTCCTTTGTTGTAAAAAAAAAAAAAAAAAAGAAACGGATGCTCTTCTCTGTGACCTTGGGAAATAGTGGTAATGAAAGCTCGATACGTTTAACAACACGACTTGAGGCTGGGGTGAGGCGTGGCGCACCGGCAGGCATGTGGAGGCGATACAGTTGCTGGAGGCCGTTCATGTGCACCATCAGTGATATGTAACAGGAAGCAGAGAGTCGCCTTCTGCCTTGCATGAGCGCTCAGAGGGAACTTTTTTTTTTACAGCAAAGGAGACATCTCAAGGGCAAAAGACAAAGAACAACAAGAAAAGCACACTAGACGCACTCTGTACAAAAGAAAAAAGATCGAGAGGCAAGTAAAAAAAAAAGATGAAAGGGATATAATAAGAGGAGGACGACCTAGAGGAGGAGGAAACCTGGAAAAAGAGGAAATCAAAAAGCTGTTTCAACTCAAAACAAGACTGTTTGTTTTGATGGCCTGTACTAATGTTTGCTTATCAGATTGTCACTACTAGCATTATGTAACGATAGAAAGGAACGACAGGAGGCGAGGGCGGAGGAGGAGGAGGAGGAGGAGGAGGAAGAGGAGGAGAAGGAGTAGGAGATGAAGAAGAAGAAGGAGGAGGAGAATGAGAAGAGAATGAGAATGAAGATGAGATGGAGGAGGAGGAGGAGGATGAAGAGGAGGAGAAGGAGTAGGAGATGCAGAAGAAGAAGAAGAAGAAGAAGAAGAAGAAGAAAAATAAGAAGAGAATGAGAATGAAGATGAGATGGAGGAGGAGGAGGAGGAGATGGAGGAGGAGGAGAAGGAGAAAAGAAGAAAGAAGGAGAATCAAGATGAGACGGAGGAAAACGAAAAGAACGAGGGCTTGGAGGATAAGCAGAAGGAAGAGGAGCAGGAAGAGAATAAATAAAAAAAGAAAGACTAGGCCGATTTTCAAAGAGCTGACTGACGTTGCAGGCTTACATTGAAATCAACAACACATACAGACACAAGCTTATGTACCTACAAGAGAGGAAGAGTGCGGAAGAGTCCCATAAGTGCCATCATTACGAGCGAGCGTGTGAGTAACTTTTAAGACCCTCCCGAGATCCGAGTATTTATTCCATCTCCAAGTTAGGCCCATTACGATGATGAAAGATACACCGCCGCCGGCAATATGAGGCTCGTAACTCTGCGGCTTCGTGATGTAAAGTCGCCCCGTGAGTTACCGCGACTCATAAGCGGAGTTATTGTGTGTAAATATTCCTCGGCCCTTCCAGGTGTGCGGCACAGGTTAGGTGGCGGCCAGGTTAATGAGGAAGGAGTGTGTGAGGATCGAGTTGTTGCTGGTCGAGAGGAGAAGAATTAAGAGAGAAATTTTGTAGTGAAGATGCATGTGTGCACTTGACGCGTTGATTGTGCCTCCTTGCAGTGAAGGTTACAAGGAGGTTTTGAAGGGCATTGGTTTGTTCTCTCTCTCTCTCTCTCTCTCTCTCTCTCTCTCTCTCTCTCTCTCTCTCTCTCTCTCTCTCTCTCTCTCTCTCTCTCTCTCTCTCTCTCTCTCTCTCTCTCTCTCTCTCTCTCTCTCTCTCTCTCTCTCTCTCTCTCTCTCTCTCTCTCTCTCTCTCTCTATCTCTCTCTCTCTATATCTCTCTCTCTCTCTCTCTCTCTCTCTCTCTCTCTCTCTCTCTCTCTCTCTCTCTCTCTCTCTCTCTCTCTCTCTCTCTCTCTCTCTCTCTCTCTCTCTCACACACACACACACACACACACACACACACACACACATTTAATACGAATTGCCACGTGTGTGTAGTTAGCTCGTAGGAGTTGAGTTTATCATTTATTACAAGGGCTACACACACACACACACACACACACACACACACACACACACACACACACACACACACACACACACTCGCCGGGAGACTGACAGAGCAGAGTAGGGCGTAGCAACACGTGACAGGCAGAAAATCAAGTCAGTTATACGTGTCAAATGTAATTTTCGCCTGACACGTGGAAATCATATTTACTCCGGGAAAACAGTTTGGATCTTCACAACATGACGAAAATAAATGTTCCGAGCAAACATTTCACGCGGTGGAATTCATGAAATTGTCCGTCGGATGACACGCGACGCGGGTGTCCAGGACAGACAGTTGATACAAGGCACGTGCGCACCCCGTGACGCACGACGGCTATGAGACAGGGGCGGAGATGAGTAGGGGAACACCCCCCACGCACCCCACTCCATGCAGAGCGTCCCCACACCAAGGCGAATGAAAGCACGAGATGATTGCGGCCTCGCGTATCAGCCCCATCTGCAATCACCGAAAGGCAATGATAACTTTGGCGGCCGCCGCGATGAGACGGGCGGCGCCAAGCACGGCCGCTACACAACACACGGCCGGCGAGGCGCCCGTCACTCCCGTCCACTCGTGGCTTCCTCAAGCTGTCACGCCGCTTCCTGATGAAATAATTTTGTTGTCCCACCAGGAAAGGAATGAAATCATCCAGTCAGCGTATCTTGTGTCTGTCAAAGAAAAAGATAAGCGAAGTTGCCTGGCGCCCGTCTGTCCCTGCACGCACCCACGCCTCAAGACGAGTAAGCACCGCAACAGGGCGCGGCAGACCACTGTGTTGGCAAGGCGACGAGCGAGAGAAGGTTGTACAGGATTTGCTGCGAGATGGTGTCTGCTATTAACAATTAAATGCCGCACTGGAGCGTGTGCCACCAGCGGGCTGGGTCATCCACGAAGATTCTCAAGAGAGCCTACCGACGCTATAGGCAGCGCATAAGGAAAAAAATGCTGTCTGTTGTTATAAACAATTAATAGCCGCACTGTTTCAGATTATGAGTGCTGAGACTGTCTAACAAGAAAATTCGAGTAATAATAATAATAAAAAAAATAGTAGTGGAAAGACAGCAAAGAGCATTTATGGCTGGTAGGAATGTAGAAGCAGAAAAGTGGCGTTTGCAGCGAGCAACTATAGATGGATAACTGGACGAATACACGTTTCATCCGTGTGGAGTCTGTATATATATGCATTCATACATATATGCATAAATACACACACACACACACACACACACACACACACACACACACACACACACACATATATATATATATATATATATATATATATATATATATATATCTATATATATATATATATATATATATATATATATATATATATATATATATCTCTCTCTCTCTCTCTCTCTCTCTCTCTCTCTCTCTCTCTCTCTCTCTCTCTCTCTCTCTCTCTCTCTCTCTCTCTCTCTCTCTCTCTCTCTCTCTCTCTCTCTCTCTCTCTCTCTCTCTCTCTCTCTCTCTCTCTCTCTCTCTCAGTATCCCTACCGATGCATCACGTACGCCATAAATAACATAAACATATGTACAAGTCCCTCATTACTTGTGTTTCTGTTTATTAATCACGCCACCCATTTCCATTCCTAATACGGCTGCGTCTCATCTCGGCCCCTTGATCTCCGGCGGGCTGAGGGGGCTGGGCAGGGAAGAGAGGTGAGGAGGAGGGATGAGGGGAGAAGGGCAGGAAGGAGGGACGGCGGAGGTAAGACGAAGCAGGAAGGATGAAGAAAGAGGAAGGGCGCAGTGGTAAATGAAGGTGGTAGAGGAAGTGGAAGACAAAACAAGAAGGAAGACTTAGTGATGTAGGATAGTACATGGGGAAGAAAGGAGTAAGGATGGGAATATAGTAGAAGAGGAAGGAGGGGGGAAGGGTAGATGGAGAAGATAGATAGGGCAGGGCAGATAGAACTGAGAGCAGGGGTAGAGCAAGAGGGACGGGGAGAAGGTGGTGGGATGGGATGAGGTGGCGGTGGGGGGGAGGCGACTAATTACAAGGCTGATGATGAACGAGCAGTTGACGATTACGGCTGGTTTGAGTAAGGCGGCTCGTTAGTGTGATGGACTGGCTAAATAATGGGGATAATGAAACCGTAGAGCTCGACCGCCATCTGGAGCAGGGAAGAGAGAAAGAGAGAGAGAGAGAGAACTTAGTGACATAGATCGGTGACGTCATCAACATTAGCTTACTTACGAGATGGCGCTGTAGAGGTTAATGATGTAGCCGAGGATGCGAGAGGGGCGCGGGAAGGAGCTGGAGTGGGTCTTTGTGTTGTGCTCACTTAGTGCTGTCAAGGGATGATGCCGATATTACTTCTTGTCTGTCGCTGGGGCGGAAAGGGAGAGAAATAACACGTCGGAACTGCACTTCACATAATGAATACTTTTGTAGCGTTAGATAAGAGGCGTAACGAAGCACTAGTGGAAATACGGATCTTACCAGCGTCTCACCATGCAGGAAAGGGATAATAAAGGTGACAATAATAAAAATGAAGAAAAAGAACAGAAGAGGAAGAACAACAATAACAACAAAACCAAGGAGAAGAAGAACAAGAATAAGAAGAAAAAGAAGTAGAAGCAGTAGAAAATAAAGGAGACAAACATAGCAGTATGAACTTGTTGATAAAATACACACAAAAATATATAAGGGTTTAAAGATGGATAGAAAATTGTTGCTGTAACGATCCTCTAATGACCTGACACAGTAACAGTAACAGCAGCAGCCGGAGCAGGAGCAGAAACATCCGACTATCACTACTCCTGAAGATGCGGGTCAGGTTACGCAGCCAAACCCCGGAACACGACGGGGGGCTGGCCTGGGCTGGGCCGGGGCGGTGCCTGGGGAGCGGCGGGGCCCTAGTACTAAATTGGCCACCTTCATCTGCCGCGACACCCACAGTCCCCGGGGAGCGCGCTGTGTGCCTCGCCCAAGACCGTGATCATTGGCCCGAGACGCTCGACACTGGGAAGGGGAGGAAGAGGCTGTGCAGAGGTAGAAAGAAGCGACACAGAGCAAGCCTTTTATTGAGGAAAACAGAACACACGAGTTATAGCACAGGCACCGTGATGGAATTGATACCGTGGTAATTGGTTTTGTGATATGTAACGATTTGTTTTAGCTAGGGTGAAGTGGTGCAGGAGGGGAAGAGGTAACACAGACCTGGCCTTTTATAGGGGGAAGCAGAATGCGAGTTATAGGGATTCACAGACAGCATGATGGAATTGTTCAGTGATATTTAGTTCATTGTTTCAGGGGAGAGAACAAATAGTGGGATAGAACTGGTATTGGTTTGGAGAGATGTGTAGTTTTGTGACTAATGAGAGGTTCGGTTTTATCAGCATACTAACGCACATAAATCATTCATAAAAAGTTTCATATCATGTTCAGATTAATATCAGTGAAGAAACCTGGTATGTACGGTCTTATCAAGGAGGACATTATCGTTTGTAATTGCCACGGAGACTGGTTCTATTTTTTGCTCCTCCTGTAATTAACTTCTTTTTACGAGAAGACTAAATTCTTTCCTTTTTAGGGGCAGAATAAGTACTTTCCTTTTTATGGTAGGAAAGTATACTTCCCTTCAGACGTCTCAGCCTCCCCTTTACTTGGCTCGAGGTATTGTTTTCCACCTTCATATTCAGAGGCTCTTCTTTTATCTCATGCAACTGTTTTTTCTTTATAGATTATAGATAAATAAGTTTCTTTATTGGCCTCAGCCTTTCTTGATTAGGCCTCAGGGTATTGTTTGTCTCCTTGAAATCGTCGTGTTGTTCTTCCATCCCACACAAGTAAGGATATTTTTAGCTGAGAGAGAGAGAGAGAGAGAGAGAGAGAGAGAGAGAGAGAGAGAGAGAGAGAGAGAGAGAGAGAGAGAGAGAGAGAGAGAGAGAGAGAGAGAGAGAGAGAGAGAGAGAGAGAGAGAGAGAGAGAGAGAGAGAGAGATTCCTTCTGCCTCAACCCTCGCCTCGCTCCTCCTCAGGGACATTGTCTGCCACCTTGAAATATCACATTCCTGGAGACCACATTGAGTTGTGGGCTTGGCGGGAGGGCGTCGCTCTTCATCACCGCGCGGCCAAGTTTGTGGGGAATTTCTTCATGTCTTCCCTTATTGCGGTGAAGTCCTGGCCTCCCCTTCTTCCTCTCTGGCTGTCCCGGGGAGTACGTGCCTCTTCAACATTACAGGCCGTTCTATTCCAACCAGTAGAAGGAAAGTTATATATATTTTTTCAAACGAGTCCTCTCCGGGCAAACTACTGACCACTGGATAGAAACACACACACACACACACACACACACACACACACACACACACACACACACACACACACACACACACACACACACACAACTTGCTGGAACAATGGATTCCTTTCCTTTAGAAGCACCACCACCTCGCCGCCTACACCAAGTGGAACGTTTACCCGCTTTTATTCAATTCCATGTTTTCCTCATTTTTATCTTGAAAAATAATGCCGCTTAATTCAAATGTAAGCCGTTTTTATGCTCGCCGTCACAATTTCCATAAACTATTTGTCGGGATTAAGCGCACATTCCCAAATATTTTGCGTTTTTCTGAAGCAAGTTTTTTTTCTTCTCGCTATCTTTCCGACCGGTAATTTATTAGTTTACGTACTACACGCCATATGTATTCCACTTTTTGGGGGGGTTCAGTAATATACAGTTTTTTGAGGTCACGGTATATATTATTTGCAGTTTTTTTTTCTTTTTTTTACCTTGTATCTCGTCTGTATTAATAAACCCATACATTACCAAGTCCCTTTTATAGATGAAATGTATAAGTTTAGCGAGGTTCAGACCATTCCCTCGCTCATGCTGATTGTGGTTCAGACGTTGCATAAGAGCGAAACATCCATGGAACATCAGAATGACGCTACATTGTTGCCAGTTACATTACTTCGTAAGGTTAGCTTGGGTTTGGTTTAGCTTGGTTTGGCTTGCTTGATTGGGTTAGAATGGGTTAGGTTAGATTAGGTTTTGCGGTTTTGTTTGGTGTGATTTGGTTGGGTTGGGTTGGGTCGGACTGGACTGGGATGAGTTAGGTTAGATTAGGTTTGGGGTGTGTGGCTGGGTTACCTTTTTTTATGTGATTCGGTTTGGCTTGGTTGAGTTGCGGGAATTTGAGTTCGAATAGGTTTGGTGGTTTGGATAAGGTTGGCTTCGTTTTTTTATGAGGTTTGGCTTGGTTGGGTCGCGGCAAATTGAGTTCGAATAGGTCTGGTGGTTTGGTTAGGTTGGCTTCGTTTTTTTATGAGGTCTGGCTTGGTTGAGTTGGGTTTGTGTGAGTTACGTTCAATTAGATCTAGTGGTTTGGTTGGGTTGGCTTCGTTTTTTTATGAGGTCTGGCTTGGTTGAGTTGGGTTTGTGTGAGTTACGTTCAATTAGATCTGGTGGTTTGGTTGGGTTGGCTTCGTTTTTTTATGAGGTTTGCTTGGTTGAGTTGGGTTTGTGTGAGTTACGTTCAATTAGGTCTGGTGGTTTGGTTGGGTTGGCTTCGTTTTTTTATGAGGTTTGCTTGGTTGAGTTGGGTTTGTGTGAGTTACGTTCAATTAGGTCTGGTGGTTTGGTTGGGTTGGGTTGCATTAGTCTCTGTGGCGTGGCTGCAGTCCGGAGTGAGTAACGCACCACTAACTCCCTCCCACCCGCCCAGCCGGCTCGGCCACGCCACCTGCCCCTGCTAATGAGGAAACCGGTGCAAGGTAAAAATGGTTTATGAAGTAATTAGTTTCATTACCTTTTTTGGTGTAATCGCTGCATAACACACAAGTACTACGTCCTACCTCCACGAATTCAGTGAGGCCACCACCAATTCCATCATCAACTCCTTCATCATCACCACCACCATCTCCATCATCACCCCCTTCATCATCACCACCACCATCATTATCATCAATACCACTACTACACAACATCGCTACTATTGCCACTACCACCAGCACAGCCACCTCCCGGAACATTATCACCACTTTCACCTCCACCTTCGTTACCATCAACACCACTACCATGCAACATCCCTATCATTGTCATCACCACCGCCACCACCAGCACAGCCAACTCCCTCAACACCGTTACCATCTTCAACACAACAACTATTACCACAACCATCACCATCACTACTAATATAAAAAAAATATATATATGCAACATCCATCATCGTCACTGTCATCACCACCTTCACTTCCTCCAGTACTGCTATCACTACCACCATCTTCATCACCACCATTACTAGGGCAGCAGTAATGTCCATCACCACCTTCATCGCCTTCTACTTTCCCACTGCCACCATTATCAGCTATATATATCTTTCATAGCACCTCTACAAAGGAAAAATATATTCAGTAAAAAAAATATGAACATGCGAAAAGTAACACAATCTACATTATCGATTAATAGTTTAAAAGGTGGCATATTCAAATTTTAATTGACATGGAATTCTTCGACAAAAGCGCCAATCAACCTGTGCACTCGATATTTCTTTGACCTTTAAACGTTTGATGATTATCTACGCTCTACCTTGGTTCCAATCCAAAAGCTAAAGCACACCAGTCCGTCCGCCGGACTTTTTCATATCCTTCGACGTTCTGGTCGATGGATGAGTACGTGGAAGATAAACTGTTACTCGGGCTATCAGTCGGCTTTGTATTTGTATCTGCATGTGTAAGAGATTAGAAGATAAACTGGCACATGGGGTCCCAGTCAGCTTTGTGTCTCTGGGTAAACAGAAGAAGATAAACTGGCGGTTGTGCCATCGGTCGGCTCTGTGTTTCTGGCAAAGAACTTCCTATATATCACGAGTTCTGCGCACAAAGAAGCAGAACTAAGCATTGAGGTGTGGGCAAAGGAGCAGAACTAAGTATTAAGGCAACACACCGCAATGTGATCGCAGACCAGCATGCGGTATCCGGGTTGGCCTTAGTGCATTGTACCAGAGTAACGCCCGTAGGTATTAGTCCAGTGCTCATTTATCAAACCTGGAAAGACGGATGAACAGCTGCGTTGGCTGTGTGCCTGCTCTCCGCCCTGAATAAGATTCGAACCCTGGCCAATCGGGCTCGTTGGGTTCAGCACAGCAATGCTATATGTTATACCCCGCCTTTATGTACTAGGCAGTTAGAGAGGCAAGATATTGGTTCTCTCCTGCGAGACGGAGCACATAAATACTATAAGAATAAGAAGAACTGCTTGCTTCAAATGTAATGGAGGAAATGAAGTATGTAAATGATGTCATAGCAGCATATTGCCATGTATGACAGACGATAAATACTTTAACTTAACAATCTTAGATTCACAGATGATAATCTTAATAAGTAACCATGAGGACAGCTTGTAAAGAATGAGCAAGGAACTCCAGTGTCTGAAAGTAGATCTAAAGATGAATGTAAAAAAAATGAAGTTATATTGAACAATCAGTTGGCAAGACAAACAATAAGGGGAATAAAACACTTGAGAGAGTACAATAATTCTCATTTCTAGGGTAATAAAAAAAATGCAAACACAACCCACGAAAGGAAAGTCAATAAGTAGATTGGAATGGGCTGGAGTGCTTTTAGTAGACATAGAGGTACAGGATAGCAATCTGTCACTTCCCCTGAAAAGAAAGATATACAATCAATGTATCCTGCTACAGTTCAGAAAAGGGAGACCCCGTAAAAAAAGCTGAAAAGTTTACAAAAAGTAATGGAGAGAAAAATGCTTGTAACACATGGAGAAACAGGAAATGAACGTATGGATTAAAAATAGTATTCACCAGGGTTGTTTAATTTAAATCAAGTTGATTTAAATTACTGATTTAAATCAAGATTTAAATAGAAAAAATCATTGATTAAAATCAAGATTTATATTATTTGATTTTTTAATGTCATTGATTTAGATCTTGATCTTATTGCTGAGCAACAACATAGAATGGAGAAAAAAAAAAAAAAACTTTTATATCAGTATTTTCCCTGTCAACTTAACATTTTTTTTTCCTGAGCTGATTATGATTAATTCATTATATATATCTACCGTTAGCCACACTTGGTCCGTCTAGTGTCCTGGAGCAGAACAAGACACTGACCGCCTTTCTGACGGTATCTTGCTGAGGCAGAGTAATGGTTTCAAAAATATTTTACAGCCTGAAGCACATGTTCATTTATGTCGCCAATCTCCAAATCATGAGGCAATACATTTAGAATGTGTGCAGTGTAACCATGGGTTAGCAACTTTGGTTCATTTGCTTGTTGTAACTGTTATTTCATATAGTTGACATTGGCTGCATTAGATGCTTAATTAAGTCTGACCTCATATAGCAAGTTTCTCACCCCTTGGATTTTTTTTTTTTATGCCTCCATGGTCTTGTGGTTAGCGGGCTTTGCTTCGAATCCGCGGCCCTGGGTTCGAATCCCGACCTGGGCAGTCAGCGTGCCGCTCACCCAGCTGCTCATCCTCCCTTTTGGGCTGGTAAATAAATGGGTACCTGGGGAAACCGAAAGGTACACTGCCGTAACCCGGATGTCATGCTGACCCAGTCCTGGGGTGGGGTGATGGGTTCTTCCCACCAATGGCTCAAGGGCCAGTGCCACAGAAATGAGCACTGCGGCCACGCTCATCTGTAGCGTATGCCCCCATCTTTACTCTTTTGGTTGGTCCCAGCCAATTGATAGCGCAGGCAGCTGTTTTATAGTGCCACCATCTTGCTTGGATAATTCCCCCCCGAGCTTCACTTTGTCCTCTTTAAAGAGTTTCGCTGGAGTCCGGTTGATAGACAATCATGAGGACAGCATGTGGGTAGTCATGGGGCCCTCCAAACACTCAAATGAACTTAGGAAAAGCTATTAAATGGGACAAAAAACACCAACTATAGGAATTGGCTGTAAAGGAAATATTTGAAATATATACCACTATTTTTCAAAGAATCACTTCACATACATACTTGGATCATCCACAGCCTTTTCTGGTACTTTCATTTAAAGCTGCATTCACCTTTCTTTGTTCAGTTTCAGTGAGGACATGTTCAAAACACGACATGATCTGATTATACTGTGAAGAGACTTGACAGAGTTGTGGTGTGGTGTTGGCCAGTGGCTGGCTGGCTGTGGCTGGTCAGTCTTAGGACTGGCTCAAACAGCCAGCCAGGTTACTTCTAATGATGGAATATGATACAAGAATACTCCTACAAGTGTTTGAAACTAATGTAGAGAATAAAGAGGTTTACATTAATTTAATTATTTTCATTAATAAAAAAAAAAAATCGATTTAAAAAAAATCAGAATTAAATAAAAAAAATCTGATTTTTTATTGAAAAAAAAATCAACAACCCTGGTATTCACACAGGGTGATGTAATGCCTGACGCTGATGTCATTGCCGTCGAATTTTGTCTCATTTTATTTGTGCCAACTCCCAAATTATATTCCTAAACTATGTTATCCGATTCCTTTGTCATCGTTTTTATAACTCTTTACCCAATTTCCTGCTCAGGTTTCATTGACAGTTTTAAGACTCGATAATTTTTTTGCCTGAGGTTTGAGGTGGATGAAAGCTTGCCTTACGTAACCGAGGGCTGTGATATATCTCCCCCGTCGAACTATCCCGCCGCGGGACATCTTGGCAGGAGTCTCGGCTGGGCTCCATCGTGCAGCTTCGCCAAAAACTTGAAATATTGGGTAATCTCGCCGACGCGAGTAGCAGTATAATTTGGATGGAAGCGGGGCATTTATCAGGAAATATCTGGGATAGCAGGCAATATAAAAGATCGTTTACTCAAGCGAGGCAGATGCTATCGAGGCCAACGAGTCTGCTCTCTGAACTCCGTCCATCAGGCGCTGGATTGGCTTAGCGCCTCCCGACCTGCCCAATCCGGCCTAACCCGATTCGGCGGAGCCTCCGATTGTCGGGGCTCGGGCCGCTGGGGGCCGCGCTCGCAATGGCATCACGCAGCCGTCGGCGGCCAGCTGGCGCACAAGACTGATCGCCCGGCGGCAGCTCTAATGGTGGCGTACTCAAGGCGAACAGTTTAAGGTGCTTTGTGTGATGGCCGCACATTTGATGGTAAGGCACTGGACGGCGTTCTTTATGGGTAATTTTTCCTCGTTTTATTTATTGCCTCGGGTCGAGTGCCAGAAGTGTTGCATCCTTTCCAAGATAAAAGCTCCATTAATGTCTGCCCTGTGTATGGCCGAGCAGTAAATGTCGTGGTCGTGGAGAGCAACATGATTAAATGTTACATATTATTATTATTATTATTATTATTATTATTATTATTATTATTATTATTATTATTATTATTATTATTATTATTATTATTATTATTTTTATTATTATTCAAACTGCAATGTCACAAAAAACTTCGTTACAAGGTCTGGTACTCCGACACACTTCAGTCACAGATAACTAAGGATCAAGAGAATAAAGTAATAAATATAAATAATTAAAATGACTAAGACCTGGCCATCCAAAAGAATGAAACAATATAACAAAATAATTGAAGAAAGAATAGTGACATTCAGTTAGATGCATATTATTATAAGAGTAATATAATTTAGAGAAAATAAAGGCATTCAGTAAGATGTATATTATTTTAAGAGAGCAGTATTCTTTGAGGGTCGATTATTAAGATTATGTTACCGCTGCAGTGAAAAGGAAATCGCTATTAAGTCAAATAGTAGCAGTAGCAACAGGGCGAACTCAGCCTTTCACAACACGTCCCCCCCCCCATCCCCCGCCACAGATCCAGCCTCCTTGATAGTGCCACACCGGGGACTCGCTCCTTTGCCCCGCGGAACACTTCACCGCGCCTCCGAGGGACACGGGGACGTCCCTGCACCGGCGCCCGGCCACCGCGGCGCCGCGTTCCCTGATAAGTGCCGCCTTGCTATCCACGATGAATCTTGACACTTATGGGTCCTCGGGAGTCCCCGTTGCTTGTTGCAGGCGGTAATGAGCCTTTTACCAACTTAATGTATATATTTTATCATTATTTAATGCCCTTTGCCCCGTGGTGTTTCGACGCTCATCTGGGGTCCGTTTCTAACCTGTGACTCATTCCCTTGAAATGCTCTGCGGCTGACTTTCTCGAGGGCGCCATCTGTCAGGGGGCGTGCGTGTGGCGGCGCGGCACGTGAGGCAGGGGGGGGGGGGGGTTCTGCCTTGCTTCCCGCCACGCCCAGCCCAGCCTTGGAGGGTAATGGCTTGCTCTGCCTTTATCATAACTACTACAAGCTTTCCCTTTAGTAATGTGCTCTTGTACTCTGCTTGTTTCTCCTTTATCCCCCTCACTCTTTGCATCCCCCTCCCTCCCTGCTTGCTCGTCGTCGTCCTCGTTTGCATTTCCTCCCTGTTTTATTTTTCTTCTCTCCCATTACTTTACTTATTTCTTTCAAGCTCCTTCACTTTTTCGTTTTTTCCCGTACCTCCTTTTTCTTCCTCTTTTTCTGGTCCTCCTCCATAACCTGCATGTTCCCCATCCTCATTTTCTCTTTCTTTATTTCTGTTGCCCCGCGGAATGCCTTTGTTGGATTCATTCACGGATATTCGACACATTTCTCTTCGTGTTGTTTTGACAGGTGCGATTTATTTTACGGCACCTCGCCTCCTGATCTGTTGCTGTCTCCGTTTTCCTCCTCCTCCTCGGCCTCTTCTCTCTTCTCCTCTTATTCTTTCTTCCTTTTCCTCCAAACGTATATCTCTTTCCTTTACTCTACCTCTTCTATCCTGTTCCTCTTCGTTCTCCTCGTCCTCCTCCTCCTCGTCTTCCTTCCCTTTCTCCTCCTTCCCCTCGTAACATATCTCCCTCCTCTATTGTACTTCTTCTGTCCTATTCCTGTCTTCATTTTCCTATTCCTCCTATCCTTCTCCTCCTCCTCCTCCTCCTCCTCCTCCTCCTCCTCCTTGTTCATACCCTCCTTCCGCCCCTCCCCTTCACGACCCACAACGAATCTGGCGGGGCGAGGCTACCAATATATTATCTCGACGTGCGTGATAACTCAGGTCGCGCCGCCCCCTCCGTCACCCCGCTAGGCCTCCCGCGCGCTGCTGAGGCCGTACCCGCGTGTCGGTGTGGTAATAAGGCTGTAATGTTGTCCCTGCACCCCTTTGTGGCGCCTCTCTACATCGGGAAGGAGGGAATGGTGCGGTGGATGCCTGGTGGAACCCTCTTGTAGGATGTTCAGTGGGAGAGGATGTAGTGACGATCGTATTTTCTTCGCTTGTGTTACGTTCAAGTAAAAAGACTTTCAGTGATGTCCATACGGGTGTCCTTGTAACATTCACCATTCTCTTTGTCTTATTGGCGCAGAGATGTAAGATTGATGACTAAAACACCCCGTTAATTTATCTCGCCCTCTTTTATTATGTTTAGCAAGAAGGTCGCAGCGACGTTGTTATGGATGGCCAAGTAACTCCTCCTTTGTTTGCTAGGCGTAGGGAAGGATAGGATAGGAGGCAAGGAAAGTTCTGTTTAACTCCTTTATCCTATGTTGAAGCAAGAATTATGGAGCGATGTTGTTATTAGTGTCCATGTAACGCCTCTATTGCTTGTTAGGCGCAGGAGAGAGAGAAGGACTGAAGACGTAAAAATTTTGTTCCTGCTGGTTTAGTGAAAGCATTGGGGAGGGAGATTGTTACGTAATCTTCTTGAAACCGTCTTCGTGGCCACTCAGCCGGCTATATTGCTGCTGGTGGGTTGTGCGCCTTCTGATCTTCAAGAAGTAAAAGCAAAGTTCTCTTCCTCCTGTTTGGTTCGTGTTGTAACTCTGCCTTGTGCTGTTCCCTGTTCCTTTCACACGTCTCCTCTCCCCTCCCCTTTTCCCCTTTTCCTGTTACCCTCCTCACGTTCCCTTAAATTCCCCTTCCCTTTCCTTTCAGATATCTTTCCTCTCCCATCTCCTCCCCCTTTCCTTTCCTAATACCCTCCTCACGTTTCCTTAAATTCCCCTTCCCTTTCCTCTCAGATATGTTTCCTCTCCCATCTCCTCCCCCTTTCCTTTCCTATTACCCTCCTCACTTTTCCTTAAATTCCCCTTCCCTTTCCTTTCAGATATCTTTCCTCTCCCATCTCTCCCCCCTTTCCTTTCCTTTCTCTTACCCTCCTGGACGACGTGGAGTTCACAAAGGGATGGGTATGCTGTGTGCTTCAGGCTACCTCTGTCATGTCTTTGGGAAGTTGCGTGTAGTTTGTGGACTTGGTGACTGGTGGCGGTGCGTGGGTAATTTATTGTAAGCTAATGTATTTTATAGATTATTGTCTTTTGCCTATATGATGATGCTTAAATATGTACTTTTATGCCTGAAGTAATAATCCGACAGTGAGAATGGTTAATTACAGTACAGATTTTGCTTAACCCTTAGACGACGGTGGAACTTTATAGAGACTGTCCAAAATTCAGTCCGTCAGGTTTGTATGGCAGAAATATAACAACACCTCCAGATTGCGGTAGAATCCATATATAGACGATAGTTAAAACACCTCTTGTGCGGCGTGACTATATTTATGCTACGGTCCTAAGCTCGGCAGCGACTGTATAGACGATTCATTTTGGGGAGGTACTCTTCAAATACTGGCGCCGTCTGAGGGTTAATGCACGTTAATAATGTTTCTATCAGTGCAATAGTAGATCATACAAATAAACACCCATTTTTATGCGTGTGCTTTGAATACTTAATTTTTATATATACTTACAGAAGCGGATATTAATGTTTCTATCAGTGCAATAGTGGATCATACAAATAAACACCCATTTTTATGCGTGTGCTTTGAATACTTAATTTTTATATATACTTACAGAAGCGGATAATAATGTTTCTATCAGTGCAATAGTGGATCATACAAATAAACACCCATTTTTATGCGTGTGCTTTGAATACTTAATTTTCATATATACTTACAGAAGCGGATAATAATGTTTCTATCAGTGCAATAGTAGATCATACAAATAAACACCCATTTTTTTGCGTGTGCTTTGAATACTTAATTTTCATATATACTTACAGAAGCGGATAATAATGTTTCTATCAGTGCAATAGTAGATCATACAAATAAACACCCATTTTTATGCGTGTGCTTTGAATACTTAATTTTCATATATACTTACAGAAGCGGAAATTCCAATGCGTACGTATTATCGCGACGTCAGGAAGAATAGGCATTATTTATGGCTTACATCTGCGTACCCGGTATACTCTATTTTTTCTTCCTTTTTTTTTCTGAAGCTGTTACAATGATTGAGAATGCCATTAAAGTTAAGTCGCCCCGCATGCCCGCGTTGTGTGATGCAAGACGAGTGTTCGAGAATGTGTGTCAGCAAGCAGCCAGTCAGTTGTCTTGGCCGCCCGCCCGCCCGCCCGCGTAATGCTCCGACGTAACAACCGCGCGGCATATTTAAATTTGTTCTTCGGAAGGAAAAACATAAATCAAAGCAAACTGTTTCCTCCCTTCGCGGCTGTCTCTCCCCGCATCTGAGTTACGAGGAGGAGGAAAAGACGCGAGGGAAGGAGTAGGACAAGAAAGGGGAAGAGGAGGAGGAGGAGGAGGAGGGCGAAAAGGGGAGAGTACGAAGATAGGAAAGGAGGAAGGGAGGGATGGAAGAAGACAGGAAAGACAGAAGGGAAGAAGAGGAAGAGGAAAAAGAGAGGAAAGGGGAGAGCGAAATGATAGAGATGAATGGAGGAAAAGCGAAGAGAAAGGAGTAGGAAGGAGAAAAAAAGGAAAGTGGGAAAGAAGAGGAAAAAATAATAGGGAAGGGGAACAAGAAAGTAAGGCGAAAAATGAGAGACGGAGTGTAAAAAAAAAAGCAAGAAGAGAGGGAAATAGAGAGGGAAGATGGAAGAAACCAAGGGCGCCCGAAAAAGAAATACGTAAAGAAGGAAAAAAAAGGTAAGGAAGGAAGGAAGAAAAGGAGAAAGAGGCGAATGGAAACAAGAGAGGAAGATGATGTGAGGAAGAGGAGAAAACGCGAATGAGAGAAATAGAATAGGACATGACAGGGAAACGAAAGAAGAGATGAAAAAAAAAGTAACAAGAATCTCATCCCGGGTCCGTTTTTTCCTTCCTCTCTGTACTCCTCCCCCCTGCCCCCCCCTCCCCCCCCCTCAGGAGAGAAGAACGCCACACCTATGACAAAGTGGCGCACCTCATGCCATTAATACATTACCTGACCTAAATCACGTCTGAGCCTTGTGCCTTGTCCTCACACGGCGTCTGGCACCCTCTCTATACCTCTCACCCCTCTTCTTTCCCCCCCCCCCCCTCCCCCTCTTCTCTCTTCCCTCCCTGCCCCAGTTTTTTTAGATTCCCCTTCTCATTCCTTTCACGCATGTTCCTTCTCCCCTCCTCCCTTCCCCTTCCCCATTACCCCCCCCCCCACCTTTCCTTAAATTCCCCTTCCCTTTCCTTTCAGACATGTTTCCTCTCCCATCTCCTCCCCCTCTCCTTTCCTTTCTCTTGCCTTCCCTTCCCTTCCCTTCTCTTCCCTTCCTTCCTTCTCTTCCCATCCCTTCCTTCCTTCCCTCCCCCTCCCCTCCCCCCTTCCCTTCCCTTCCCTTCCCTTCCCTTCCCTTCCCTTCCCTTCCCTCCCTTAACTGTTTCCTCTTCCTTGCCTCCCTTTCCTTTCCTCTTTCCTTTCCCTTCCCTTTCTCTGCGCTTCTTTATCTATTCCTCCTTCTTTCACTTCCCCTCCCATTTACCCTTTACTCGTCTGCCTTCACTCCCCCTTTCCTTTCACACTGTCCCCTCTCCAATCCCCTCCCCCCTTCCTTTCCCTTCCCCTTCCCTTCAGTCCTTTATTTCTTCCTCCTTTTCTTCCCTTCCCTTTACTCGTTTCCCCTTTCCTTCCCCTCTCCCCGTCATCTGTCCCATTTTACCCTCCTCTTCCTGTCCCATTCCCTTTCCGCTCATGTACCTGTTGACTCTCTTCCCCTTAACTTCCCCTTCCCCTCACTAATAAGTTCCCACCCTTCCCCTTACCTCCCCTTCTGTCCCCTCTCCCTCCCTTTTCCTTCCCTCTTTCACTAATTATCTGTTGTCTCCCTTCCCACTCCTTTTTTTTTCCTCCTTTCCTTACTTTCCCCTTTCCCTTCCACTCACTCATCTATCCCACTTCCTCCTTATTTCCTTTTCCCTTCCTCTCCCTATTCTCTCTCTCTCTCTCTCTCTCTCTCTCTCTCTCTCTCTCTCTCTCTCTCTCTCTCTCTCTCTCTCTCTCTCTCTCTCTCTCTCTCTCTCTCTCTCTCTCCCCCTTCCCATCCCCCATCACCCTGTTCCATCTGTCCCCAGTCTACCTCATTTAGCACCCCTTTCTCCCCCCCCTCCTTCTGGCACTTCCCCACCCATCCCACCCACCTTGCCACGCCCATATAAATTCTCCCTACCCATTTCACAACAACCATCTTTTTTCTCCTTCCCTCATCCCCCAGCTCCCCCCACACACACACACACCTTGAGTTGACGGCGGCACCAGTTAAATAAATATTGGACAAATTTGTTACGTGGGCGCACTATAACCTCCTTTCTTTTTTTTTCTTTTTTTGTTGTTGTTGTTATTGTTGTTGAGTGGAGGGGAAGGAGTATGAGGAAGAGGAGGAGGAGGAGGAGCAGACTAATATAGCTCGCGTCGTTAGGCCAAGCTGCGAGGCCTTCTCTGAGGTATGAAGCAGACCGCCGCTGACCCGACCAACATCCCCCCCCCCACCACCACGCATACACCTAACCTAACCTAATCCAACCCAACTCAACCCAACCCAACCCAACCCAACCCAACCCAACCCGAAGCCTATGACCACTTGCTCCATTGACCACCTTTGAGCCTTTGTTGATGATGCTCCTCTGCACCTTTCTTCCTTCGCTCCTCTTCCTTATGCAGTCGTACTTGGTTATGTTTGACTCGTGCAGCCTCGGCGCGTCACAGGAGCGAAAGGGGGAAGGGAGGGTGGAAGGAGAAAAGAGTTGAGGAGGGAAGGAAGAAGGGGAAGGAGATGGGCAAAAATGAGGGAGGGAAGGAAGGAGGGAAAAGGTGAAGGAGGGAAGGGAAGAGTGAAAGAATGAAGGAGGGGAGGGAGGTGTGAAAGAATGAAGGAGGGAAGGGAGAAGGGAAAGAGTGAAGGAGGGGAGGGAGGAGGGACAGAGTGAAGGAGGGGAGGGAGGAGGGAAAGAGTGAAGGAGGGAAGGGAGGAGGGAGAGTGAAATAGGGAAGGGAGGAGGGACAGAGTGAAGGAGGGAAGGGAGGAGGGAAAGAGTGAAGGAGGGAAGGGAGGAAGGACAGAGATTTGTGTTCTGGTGTTGTATGTTATTTTGTTCTGCGGCTTCACTCTCCTCTTTATTTACTTCCACTGATTTCTTTCTCTGTTCTAGTCGTTTTCTTCCCTCATCTTTAGCCCTTTATCCTCTTTCTCTCTGTATCTTCTTGTTTTACTCTTGCTCTTTTTTTCCCTCACTCATCCTTTCCGGCATCTTCTTTCCCTTTTCCCTTTCTTTGTTACTCCCTTTCATTCTTTCTTTCTCTGTTGTAGTCGTTTTCTTTCCTCATCTTTAGCCCTTTATACTCTTTCTCTCTGTATCTTATTGTTTTACTCTTGCTCTTTTTTTCCCCTCGCTCATCCTTTCCGGCATCTTCTTTCCCCTTTCCCTTTTTTTCGTTATTCCCTTTCATCCTCCATTCCCTTCTCTTTGCTTCCCCTAATCTCCCACCCTCCTCTTTTAATCTCCTCTCTTTGTTATACTCCTTCGGTTTTCGCCTCACGCTTAACCTCCCATTCTCTGTTTCGCTATATCCCCTCTTCGTTATTCTCATCCGCTTGTCTCTTCACTCTTCTGGTTCTCTCC
>NC_066511.1:18189421-18249421 GCF_024679095.1 Eriocheir sinensis
CAATACCGGAGAGTAGATTAATAAGTTGTATAGGTACGTTCTCCTTTACGTTATACTCTGGATCCCTTGAATTAGCCCCAGTATCGAGCAGAGGGATGTTGACTGCCACGAACTGGGTTTCTGAAAATGTATGTTATCGGATTCCCGTATTGGAGTGGTGGATGAAAGGGAAGGACGGACGGACGGACGGAGGGAGGGAGGGATAGAGAGAGAGAGAAAGGAGGGAGGGAGGGAGGGAGGAAACCGTGTCAACAAGATGGAAGGATGAGGAATGGGTGTGGTAAGGGTGGTGTTTGTGGTGGTGGTGATGTGAGGGGGAGGGGGGGGGGTTGTTGGGGTACATGTTGGTGTTGGTAGTATTGAAAGTGTCAGCTTTTCGGGTGGTGGTGATTGTGAAGGGATGCGATGAGAAAAGTGATACGGAGAAGGGAAGTGTGTTGTATTTGGTCTGTAATGGTTCTCTATCTATCTGTCTATCTATCTATATGTCTATGTATCTCCCGACCAAATGCCTCATCATATGTTGGCTACTCCTAGTTTTATGTTGAGAGAAAGCAATCGCGCGAAGTAATTGAGTTAGAATCAATCATATGCACCACTCAGGACAAAAAGACAAGAAAATTAATAAAAAAAAAACAAAAAACACCTCGACATGTAATATTGTATGTCTGATGATGATTCTCTCTTAGAAGGAAACTTTTATGAAATAAGAGGATTATGGTGTATTTAATTAAAATCATGTTGAAAAATATTATACTGGCGATATTATGAACTCTTTCCATTGAAACAAACCAAATATGGGTAAAATGCCATGCGCGTACACCTTGAATGCACATAGAGGCAGTTCAATCCCTGTCTGCGAACTGGGCATCATGACAACATCCAGTGCTGTCCAGGGCATGCATACACACTGCTCACACGCACGCTTCCAATCCTTCCAGTCCATATGAAATGAATGGGGGTTCCGTTAATCAATTTTGACAGCTAACAAAACATAATTGTAACAGTGGAAGGCCTTCAGAAATGTAAAGTAGACCCTTAGACAAGGAGTCAAGAAAACGGACCCATAGAAAAGTAGCAAAGGAAGAGGACCATAGAAAAGCAGTAAAGGAAGTAAGCCCAAAGAAAAGAAGTCAAGGAATCGAACCAACAGAAAGGGCATCAAGGAAACGGACTTATAGGAAAGTTGTCACGGAAGAGGAGCCAAAGACAATGAGTCAAGGGCTTTTTAAATAGAGTTTTGAGGAGCAGCCACCACAAACTTAATTGATTAACTGCACGAGTAACCAAAATCATGAACGCTAGAATTTAAGAGTGATTTTCTGCGACCATGTTTAATAATGCTGAATGAATATGGCACATTGTATGTATAAGTAAGTTACAGATTTTCTATAGTGCATAGGGTTGATGTTGATTCGTTCTAATGCAATTTCGTGCACATTGCAATTAGAGTGTATGGTAAGTCCCGAGTCCCTGCTGAGATTGAGTACTAAAGAGTCATTAGCGTCGCCAAGTCATGCCTTCAGAATAAGCTAGATGGGTTTTTGTATTCGGGTCCTCGTCCTCCGCGCGTCCTCCGAGGCTTCTAAGGACTGTTGATGCGTCATGACTTCATTGCCCCATCACTTACGTGTATGACTCGAAGGGCGTCGATCCGTAGCCTATAATTCCCGCCACCAAGAGTGATGACTGTTTTCCTGTTTGTCTGTCCACGGACTTGTGTTGTGACTTTTGGGACGTTCGTGGGGATTCGGGATGTCAATTTGGCGTCTTTGAAGAATTGTTGTTCCCTCGCCTTATTGTGATTCCCGAATGAAAATATGAACTCTGATGAGCTTGATTCCTCTATTATCTGACAATCGATCTATATATAGGAGCCCCGCGCGCGCTCGCAGGGTGTCTGAAGATTTGGTTTGATGTTTTATTAAAAAAAAAAAAAACTGTTGACTGGCTCACGTAATTGTCATTCGAGTAAACAACAGTACCGTGAAGAGGAACTTTAGTGACATTTTTTCTTTGTGCTAGCCAATGGCGTCCGTCGGCTACCTCGTATATTTTTATCCTTTCATCATCTTTCCTTTCAGATTGGGGTAATTTAAGTAGCTTCCCTTGGCCTTACGCTACTTTCCTGAAGTAATGCAAGGCTTTTACGAAAATAGAAAAGAGGGAACGTGATGCCAGCGCAGTTTTATGGTGTCTCCGTGTTTTTTGTTCTTATCCTTTCGTCCTTTCATCTTCTTTCCTCTTAGGCTGGAGGTTTTTAAACATCATCCCTTGAAGTTGGACATACGCTGTGTTCCTCTGAGATTCCAAGTTTTACGGTGTCATTTTTCTTATATTTTCGTTCTTTCATCATCTTCTCTCATAGGTTGGCGTCTTTTAATTAAGCACCATACGATCTTGGACATGGGTGAGTGTTTGGAGAAGCTCAAGAGAGATTTCAAGGCTTGGGAAATAAAATCAGGAGAGTCGATATCATCCTTGTTTTTTTTCTTTTTCGTTCCCTTTTATCTCTCTTCATAGGTTCGAGTACTTTATCCATCCCCCCCGAAGGCTGATGGTACACTATTTTTTTTCTCCGAAGTATTGCAGAGTCGGAGAGAAGGAAAAATTGGGAAGCTGACACCCACGAACTTTCACGGCGTCTCCTATATAACCTTTTTTTATTATTATTATTTTACTTTCGTCCCTTTGCGTTATTTTTTTCCCCTGCGTTAATTTCGTTTTTTCTTGTCATATTCATACTTTTTATTTTTACTTCTGTCCCATCGCCTCCATTTTGTCTCCGTGGGTTGATTTCCTTTTTTTTTTTTTCGCCTTTTTTTTCCTGTTCCGTTGATTTCCTTTATTTTGTCTCATCTATATATTTTTTTTCTTTTTTCACTTTCATCCCTTCGCTTTTTTCCCTTTCCTTTCCCCTCCTTTTTATTCTATGTCATTTATAATCTTTTTCAACAATCCTTCCTTCGCCTTATTTTTCCTGTTCCGTTGATTTCCTTTATTTTTTGTCTCATCTATATATATTTTTTCTTTTTTCACTTTCATCCCTTCGCTTTTTTTCCCTTTCCTTTCCCCTCCTTTTTATTCTGTCATTTATAATCTTTTTTAACAATCCTTCCTTCGCCTTATTTTTCCTGTTCCGTTGATTTCCTTTATTTTCTGTCTCATCTATATATATTTTTTCTTTTTTCACTTTCATCCCTTCGCTTTTTTTCCATTTTCTGTCCCCTTCTTTTTATTCTATGTCATTTATATACTTTTTTTAACAATCCTTCCTTCGCCTCATTTTTCCTGTTCCGTTGATTTCCTTTATTTTCTGTCTCATCTATATAGTTTTTTTCTTTTTTCACTTTCATCCCTTCGCTTTTTTTCCCTTTTCTTTCCTCTCCTTTTTAGTCTATGTCATTTATAATCTTTTTTAACAATCCTTCCTTCGCCTTATTTTTCCTGTTCCGTTGATTTCCTTTATTTTCTGTCTCATCTATATATATTTTTTCTTTTTTCACTTTCATCCCTTCGCTTTTTTTCCCTTTCTTTCCCCTCCTTTTTATTCTGTCATTTATATACTCTTATTTTAACAATCCTTCCTTCGCCTTCTTTTCCCCTTACGCTGATTTTCTTCGTTCTGTCTCACATATATCCTTTTTTTTTTTTACTCATCCCTTCGCCTCCTTTATTCCCTGCGTTAGGTTGATTTCGTTTATTTTTTTCTACCGCCCGGGACGAAGGAGCGAAGGAGGACGCGAGGAGTGCGGAAAAAAGTGATTCGGTTCCATTACTTCCATAACTTTGGGGATTCCGTAGAGTGGTCCATTTCTCCTCCGGGGATTTTCTTCGCGCGTTTTATTGGCAATGTTATTTTTCCTCCTTCAGCTTTCAGGCCGGGTGAAGAAAAGTGGAAAATTCTCTCTCTCTCTCTCTCTCTCTCTCTCTCTCTCTCTCTCTCTCTCTCTCTCTCTCTCTCTCTCTCTCTCTCTCTCTCTCTCTCTCTTTGTGTGTGTGTGTGTGTGTGTGTGTGTGTGTGTGTGTCTGTTTATCTCTCTGTCTGTCTGTCATTCTCTCTCTCTCTCTCTCTCTCTCTCTCTCTCTCTCTCTCTCTCTCTCAATGTCTATTTGTTTTCTTTCAATTTCTCTTAATAAAGTCTGGATCAGAGCGCAAAGACGCTTAATAAAAGGAATTTCAATTTTATTTTAACAGGCGTATTTGATAGACTATAAGCATGTTTGAATGGCCCACTTCAGGGATGGTGATGGTGATGGTAGTGGTGGTGGTGGTGGGTTGGTAGTGAAAGGGAGCGGTGTTAGTGATGGCGGTGCAGATCTGATGGTGTTGTTTTCTTTGTCTTCACTCTGTTGTTTCTTAGTCAAATGAGAAAAAACCTTCCTGAGGCAATTAAGCCTTATTATTTTTTAACAAAGCCACTAGAAAACTCCTACACATTTTTCCGAATTTTAGCCAAATCCTTACTGTCCTTTTGATTTACGATTTCATGAAGCAGTTGGGTATATATGTTTAATGCAGAGGATTAGAGAGACGAGGCGGAACTGAATTTGTAAGTCTAAGTGATGTTGCACGATAAATGTTATGTAAACTGTGTTCCTTCATCAGCTACGAAGTGTTACGTAAAGTTGCGCCAAAAATAAATGTTGTAATGGTGTTTCTTTCTCTCACGAACTGTTTGGAGAATCGTACAGCAGTTGATAAAGCATACACTCACCCTTACCCCGTTTTTACGAAATTTAGAAACAAACAGCACGGCAACGAAACACACACGCACTCCTATCCTCCTCCCCCCGTGGTGTGTGCGCCCGGCCGTCTCAAGGGCGGGCGGTGGGAGGGGGTTGTTGTGTGTTCCTATGCCCCATCAGCCGAGGCCGAGCAGCCACATACATCAGCCGTGGACGGGGATGTATGGCGCAATTTTGGCCTTGGTATCTGAGTTACATGGCCTCGTGGCACGACAATCCCTGCCATAGCATAAGATGTATGTGTCTCGTAACAGTAATGGGCGGGATAATTGGCCTTCCGCCCTCACGGAGCAGCCGAGGGGCGCGCTGTGGCTTGCCGTCCTGATGGCTGTTGAAAGCTGCCACGGCAGAACTAATGCAGACGTAACCTGAGGCGCCCACCACGCCACAGCCTCAATAACAGCTTCAACCCTTCAGCACACAGCACATCCGTCACAACGATGCTCCCTCAGCCTATAGCGACATCCATCTTCACGGTAGTTTAATTTCCCATGAAGGGCGAGAGACTGAGTAATGTTTTCACACATTCACGATGCCGCCAAGCCTCGCTGCTCCTTTTTTTTCTGCGGCGGGGTCTCGTGTACCCTGAGAAACTCTGATGGAAATTCAGTTATGTAAAGTTCTAAAGAGGTCAGGACTTAAGGAAGTTAGGAAGTGGTGTAGGATAACGAAAAAGCTAAGCGGAAGGAGAGGGATATACATAGCGGCGAGCTCTTCACATATAAAAGGTTGGCCTCCAGCGCTCCTCGTGGCTCGTCCAGTCTTTCTTTGGATGGCATGTCAGAACAATGATAAGTGCAAGACTCGTTTCAAATTTTCTTTTCATAGAATGCCAGACGAGTTTTTTTTCTTCACATCGTAGAAGTACCAAGAGGAGTAGATCCATCACGATCACTAAAGATACTGTGCAAGTTTTAGTGTCATTCTATTACCGTGTATGTGAGTCTCAGCAATAAGAATATGCTCTACACCTATTACAGTAGAGAGAGAGAGAGAGAGAGAGAGAGAGAGAGAGAGAGAGAGAGGATGACGGATGGATGCGTCCTTTCATGTGTGCGCGCGTCTCAAAGAGGATTCAGTTTGAACGCCTGGAAGTCTCGCCCATAAATCCTCCGTGACGCCTCATGCAACTGAAAGCCGCGCGAGGGAAGGGAAACGCACCGCAGGGAAATTGAGGAAGAGGAAAAACCACCATTCAAATTCTGTCCATGGAGGGAAAGATGGAGAGACGGGACGAGACAGGAGCATCGACACTTTCAACAACAACAACAACAACAACATCATCATCAACATCATCAACAACACTAACAAGAACATCACAGCCTACCTATCACTGGGGAGACGCATATCAACCGCAAAGAAAAAAAAAAGCCTTCAAGTTCCATCTGTAAAAAAATTATATATAAGAAGGAAAGTAAGAACGGAAGAAAAGACGGAGTGATACCTGGAAATAACGAAAGTATCATCATCATCAACAGCAACATAAACACACCTACCAACTAAACACCCTCCCCTCGGCATCCTTGTCTGTCTCCTCGGTAATATCAGCAACAAGATTATTATAGCATCAGGAACACGCATGCCAACCAACCTTACTCTCATACTCACTTTCTGCCTTTCTACCTATCTACCTATGCTCACCTGCTTGCCTCCTTGCTTGTCTGCTTACCTATATCCCGCTCTTTCTGTCTGCCTGTTGTATATTTTTTGGGGTACTCATCTTTATTTTTTTATGGAAGCAGTAATTAGCAGTCTTTTTTATATATTTTTTTAGCCCTTGAGCTGCTTCCTTTACTGTAAAAAAAAAAATATATATAACGAAACGTTGAAATGTGTTTACTAGCATCCTGTTTTATGGCGTATCTAAACATGTCTTTTTTTTGTAAGTCTATGGGAAACTGTCACTCCTGCGGCCTTTGTCTCAACACGTCATCTTTCAATCACATCACCTCGTCCACGTTCACCCATTTATTGGTCTAACTGTACTTCATCTACCTTGTCTGTCTGTTTTTAAGTGTGTCTGTGGCTTTATGTCTGTGTGAATATTTGTTTGTATGTCTGTGTGTCTGTCATCCCGTGTGTCTGTATCGTCTGACTGTGCATGTCCTTCTGTCCGTCATTTCGTCGATCTTTATGTCTGTGTCTGTATATGTTCGTCATTGTTTCTGTGTGGGTGTGGGAGTGGGTGTGTCGGCATTTTTATATCGTCGCCGCCTCACCGTCCTACAGCATGAAGAGCCTGAGATGAGTGAGTGAAAAGTTGGCCGTGGTTGGGCGGGGTTCCATTGATAACCTACGGGAGCACGCCACAGTTTTTGGTCGGGGAAGGTTTTATAGGTCTTGGGGGAGTGGCAGGGCGAAGTAGCACAGCACAGCAAGGGAAAAAAGCGACGGAGTGGAGCACGGAGAGAAGGATGGTGCTGGAGGCTTGGAGGCCATTCAACTCCTTGGAGTCCGGCCGCCATAGCAGGGAGTGAGGAGCCTCGTCGACGGGCTGACTTGCTGGTAGGAAGGATATTAAGTCACGTATGGCACCGAGGGAGACGGATTGGCACTGCGCTGAGTGGCGAGAGGCACACCCACGCCCAAGGCACTAGGAGAGGGGAGAGGAAGGGAGGAAGAGATTCACAGACACTACTAGCTAGCGAGGGAGATGCTTTGGATCTTACCATAAACAAATATTTAGGTATTTGTAGTTTTTGCTTTTCTTAAATACGCCGAATTAACGTCGCTTCCTCTCATCTGATCGATCAAAGAAGTTTTACCAAATGTATATGATTGGGATTATTGAATGTATATGATTTTTTTTGCTCAAATGCGTCAATTAGACTCCTCTTCCCTCCATCTGATTGGTAAAAAAATATGTACTAACTATATGGAATTCGTATTATTAAGTGAGCACTATAACATTAAAGGGAAAACTATATGAATTTACTTAGTCGATAATATTACGCATAAATATAGAATAAAGATATATTTGTTAAGGAGATTCGATTTAAATTTGTTTTCACTATTCTTTATATTGTTCATGAAATTTTAAGCAAACATCGCAAAACAAATATCTCCCGAAGTCAGCTTAAGGAAACATTCACATAATAGTGTCTGTAAAGTATCCCAGTTGTTTTATTCCGTTCCTCCAGGCCACGTTAACAATACACCCAATTATTTAGAGTGCAGCATGATGTGTATGATTGTATAAACTGGCTGCTGGCACTATTTTCCCAACATATGCTTTTAAATATTTTCCTCCTGTACGAATAATATAGAAAATAGAGAAGATAGTTTAACTCCTAGGCTGCGAATTTCCTACAAGAAGACCTCACCAAGCTGCAGGAATGGAACAAAAAGTGTGTGCTAAAATTCAATGAAGAAAAATGTAAAGTTCTACACCTTGGGAGGAAATGTCCAGCACACCAATACCACATGGGAAACACTCCACTATCCACCACAGAGGCAGGGAAAGGTCTGGGACTAAATTTTACCAGGCTATCACTGAAGGCAGCGGACGGGTTAAAGTTGCAACTGCTTACCCATTTTACCTTCAGCCTTCCATAGACACTGAAGACGACACTCATCTAGGAACCTGACAACGCTGACGAAGACGCTGAATGGGCGATGGAAAGAGAGAATGGCACTGAGTTAACATTAGAAAATTAATTAACACTTTTTATCATTTCTACATTACCTACAGCGGATCAGTGTAGGGGAAATGCAGTCCACCTAGAGAGAAGTATAGAAATGTAAGCCTGGTATCCTTCTGACTCTACCTGTGCTACTAAGAATCCACAGTGAATGTGAAAAGGAAGAGAAGGAAGAAGAAGAGGAGGAGGAGGAGAATGAGAATGAATGTACTGTATCCCTCTGACTTTATCTGCGCGCCTAAGAACCCGAGGTAGAGCTAGAGAATGAAGGAGAAGAGGGAAGAGGAGAAGGAGGAAAAGGAAGATGAAGAAGCTGATAGAGGAAGAGGAGTAGAGATAGAGAGTGGAAAAGAGGAGAAGGAAGAGATGAAGAAGGAAGATGAAGGTGGTGAAGCTGATAGAGGAAGAGGAGTAGAGATAGAGAGTGGAAAAGAGGAGAAGGAAGAGATGAAGAAGGAAGATGAAGGTGGTGATAGAGGAAGAGGAGTAGAGATAGAGAGTGGAAAGGAGGAGAAGGAAGAGATGAAGAAGGAAGATGAAGAAGCTGATAGAGGAAGAGGAGTAGAGATAGAGAGTGGAAAGGAGGAGAAGGAAGAGATGAAGAAGGAAGATGAAGAAGCTGATAGAGGAAGAGGAGCAGAGATAGAGAGTGGAAAGGAGGAGAAGGAAGAGATGAAGAAGGAAGATGAAGGTGATGAAGCTGGTGGAGGACGAGTACAAGGAGGAGTCTGTGGTGGAAGACGATAGAGAAACGGAGTGAGAGTGAATGAACTTGCCGTTAAACACGTTCCCTTATCCGTGTTGACTAAGGCCTACAGGGTGAAGAGAGAGAGAGAGAGAGAGAGAGAGAGAGAGAGAGAGAGAGAGAGAGAGAGAGAGAGAGAGAGAGAGAGAGAGAGAGAGAGAGAGAGAGAGAGAGAGAGAGAGAGAGAGAGAGAGAGAGAGAGAGAGAGAGAGAGAGAGAGAGAGAGAGAGAGAGGAGAGAGAGAGAGAGAGAGAGAGAGAGAGAGAGAGAGAGAGAGAGAGAGAGAGAGAGAGAGAGAGAGAGAGAGAGAGAGAGAGAGAGAGAGAGAGAGAGAAATCACAGTGATAATAAATGTAGTAGTAGAGGTAGCCGCAGGGGGGTGGGTAGTGGTGGTGGTGGTGGTGGTGGGAGTGGTGGTGATGACACAAACAAACAATCCCTGCAACTTGAGACACACACACACACACACACACACACACACACACACACACACACACACACACACACAGAAAACCTTGTAACTCCCTCCATCTCCTTATATAAATAACATAATCTAAACCCACTGCTCCCTCGTATCCAAACCCTTCCGTATCCTTTCCAACTCAGCCTTCCCCCCCGAAAAAAAAAAAATTATAAATACAAAAAAAATATATCATCAATACACAATATACAAATCACACCTCTGACATATACATTAAGACGATGAAAAACTGTATAATATAACGTGTTTTTTCTGACTTACAAATGCCTACTTCGGAGACATCTAATTAAAATAAAGTGTGTGTGTGTGTGTGTGTGTGTGTGTGTGTGTGTGTGTGTGTGTGTGTAGGGGGGGGGGGGGGACAAGACACTGAAAGGAAGACAGGAAGAGATAAGGCCTGAGGAGGAGGTATGGGTGTTCATCCCGCGTGAGTGATGGCGAGAGAAGGGGGAGGAGGAGGAGGAGGAGGCACAGAAGGGAGAGGTTGTTGGTGAAGGAGAAGCCGTCGTTAAGAGGAATGGAAGAGAAGGAGGAGGAGAAAAAGAAGATAGAGGAGGAGGTAGAATAAAAGAAATAGAATGATCCAAAACACAGGAAGAAAGAAGAAGCTGAAAAGAGAGAAAAAGAAAATGGAGGGGAAAGAGGAATAGCAGAAATGACATGACCAAAGACAAAGAAGAAAAAAAGAAGACAGAAGAGGAAAAAAAGTAATAGGAATACCGTGCCCCAAAATACAGGAAGATAAGAGAAGCTGAAAGGAGAGAAAATGTTGTAGATGAAGGAAGAAGGATAGCAGGAACGACACCACCAAAGACAAAGAAGAAAGGAGAAAGAAGGTGTAAGAAGAGAAAACAAAAAAAAAGCTAAGTAAGAAAATAAACAGTAGCAGCGATAAACAAAGACACGGAAGGCTGAGAGAGAAAAGGTATGAAAGAAAAATAAAACAAGAGGATCTCCTTTGTGTGTAAACTTATGGTACGTTCCTCGGCTTCTAATCCCTGGAAACACTAAATAGTTCAACTCACAGACCAAACTAAAGATGCTGTTAAGTGCCATAAGTATTGAGGAGGATGGAGGTGGAAGAGAGTTAAAGGAAGAGGAGTAGGAAGAGTGGAAGGAAATAGGAAGGAAGAAGAGGGGAGAGTGAGAGAATAGAAAATTAATGAGGAGTGAGGAGGTGAGTGTAATGAGAGGTAAAGGGAAAACGATGTAGTGAGGGGAGAGAGAGAGAGAGAGAGAGAGAGAGAGAGAGAGAGAGAGAGAGAGAGAGAGAGAGAGAGAGAGAGAGAGAGAGAGAGAGAGAGAGAGAGAGAGAGAGAGAGACAGAGAGAGAGAGAGAGAGAGAGAGAGAGAGAGAGAGAGAGAGAGCAGAAGATATATAAGGGAAAAGCAAGGGCAATAATACTAAGGAAGACGAAGAGGAGTTCAAGAAAGATGAAGTGGAGGAAATATAAGGAGGAGGAGGAGGAGGAGGAGGAGGAAAGGTGAACTAGAAAGTGAAGAATGACGACAACTACAATGAAGAGAAGAAGGAAGAAGGAAAAAAAAGAGGAGTCTGACCAGTGAGGGAGGAAATGGACGAGGAGGAGGAGGAGGAGGAGGAGGAGGAGGAATCCGGAAGAGAAGATTTAAGTTGATAGGAGGAGGAGGAGTAAAAGAAATAAAAGAAAGAGACATTAAAAAAGAAAGAGGAAAGAAGAGGAGGAGGAGGGGGAAAAAGCCAAAAAATAACTCATGGGTAGAAGATAAAGGGAAGAGTGAGAGAGAATACAAGGAGACACAATAGAGGCTGAAAAAAAAAGGAGGTAAAGGAGAAAGATAAGGAACAGATACAATGAGAAACACACACACACACACACACACACACACACACACACACACACACACACACCCCCCCCCCCCCCCCCCCACACACACACATGCCTTACCTAGCATTAAAAAAGAGAACTAAAACTCATATAATTATAATCAAGCAGGAAGTAATTGAGGTACAGAAAAGACAGGAAGAAAGGATAAGAGACGTGGAGATAACAGAACAGGAGAGAGAGAGAGAGAGAGAGAGAGAGAGAGAGAGAGAGAGAGAGAGAGAGAGAGAGAGAGAGAGAGAGAGAGAGAGAGAGAGAGAGAGAGAGAGAGAGAGAGAGAGAGAGAGAGAGAGAGAGAGAGAGAGAGAGAGAGAGAGAGAGAGAGAGAGAGAGAGAGAGAGAGAGAGAGAGAGACAGGCAGAGAGAGATTGTGCTGTGTTGTGTCGTGGGAGGGTGTGGGTGTAAGGCGATTCTCACTTTCAGATGTCAGAAATCAAGCGAACGTATACTGTCCCCACACTCCTCGGCGGCTGCAGAGTCCCGAGGCGGCTGTGTCACGACAAGGAACTCATAAAACACGTCATGAAGAGGGCTCGGCTGTCCCTCTGGGTTTTTCTTTCTCCCCCCTTGCGTCCTTCTACCCCTCTTCTCCCTCCTGTTCTTCCTTGTTGTTTCGTTGTTGTTTTTTCTTTTTCTCGTTTTTTTTTTTATATACGTGTACGCCTATAGCGCCAGTAGGCTTTCTTGAGGGGCCTGGATGGTAGTCGGCCCCAGCTCGTTATGGCGCAGGCAAGTGTTTATAGTGGCGCCATCTTCTCTGTTGTTGTTGTTGTTCTTCCTTTTTGTTTTCATTTTCTTCTTCTTTTTCTTCTTCTTCTGCTTCTTCTTCTCGTTGATTTTGGTGGCGTGTAGTTTCATTTTCATTGGCATTTCTTATTATCATCATCATCATCATCATCTTCATATATAGTAGTAGTATTACTTTTATTATTTTAGATTTGATTAACCCGTTGATGTGTCTAGTATAGATAAGTTTGAGTGGAGACGTTTCAGCAACCCCCCCAAAAATACATATGATACCTGGAATAGCTGAAAACAGAAGCAGGTAAAACTGAAAAAAAAGTAAAAATGAAAGTTTACCTGGAGAAACGCTCATAAAAAAAAATGAGGGGGAGGGGCGAGGGGGCGAGGGGACGGATCGCTTTCAGGTGATGACGAAAACCCCGCGATGACACTCCTGGGCGACTTATTTTTCTGTTGATTCTCGTCGCGGCTGGAAGGTCTCATGATTAATGTTGGGACGCCGCGTTCCCCCGGGGGTGAGGCCGTCGCTAGATTTCCCTCGGTGGCTCTAACACTGCACCCCACGACCCCCGTTGGTGTTATGAGGGGGAGAAGGGGGGAGGTAGAGGGGTAGAGAGGTAGAGAGAGGGATAGTAGAGAGGTAGAGAGGGGAAGATGGAGAGGTAGAGAAGGGGGGTAAAGAGGTAAAGAGGGGGAGGTAGAGAGGTAGAGAAGAGGAAGTACAGAGGTAAAAAGGGGGAGGTAGAGAGGTAGAGAGGGGGTAGGTAGGTAGGTAGGTAGAGAGAGAGAGAGAGAGAGAGAGAGAGAGAGAGAGACCTAAATGGATCACAGGCGCGCTGGTTACTGAATGCTCTCGGAAAATATGTGAAAACCAGCGTAATACTGATCCAAAGAAGAGTAACTATGCAAAAGAAGGCGAAGGCAACATGAAGTAGGGAAGTCGCATTGCATTATGGATCCACAACCTTTCCAATGAGCCGTAAGCCATCACAGTCCACAAGGCACGAAGTATTTTATATTATCACACAGCCATCGCCTCACACTCTTCACGCCCTCCCGTCCCCGTATTCAGACCCTCCATATATTAAATACAAATGGCTATGATGTCACGGGTAGCAGTGCCCAAACAAGCTCCAGCGGCGTCCTGATAACATCACCGGTGCACACACGATCCATGTTGGACGCTGGGACACACAACATCCCTCCCCAAAGAGATCCTAACCCATGCAGACTTTATACTTCAGCCTCTTCCCTGCTTATACTGCCTTTCTGAATCAACATCAACATCATCATCATCATCCTCACCTTCATCATCAGTTATTAATGGTACACTGCAGGACATTCACTATCACAGTGTTCTCCATGCACCCCTCTGTCTGATGTTAGTGTTCGCTGTCCTGTTTTGCAAATGTTATAATTTAATCGCGTCACCTGGTTATCTCTGTACCATGAGTTCCTTATATAATTCCTTTGCTTGCCACTTTGTTACTCTAGCCTTCCGTATGTTATCAGATATACGCATGGCATGACGTACTCAAGTCCATTTCTTACTCCTAATCGTCACTGGAACGGCTCCAAGCTCTGTCTGTTTCCTAATCCAGGTTTCTTGGCGACTCCTCTCTCTCTCTCTCTCTTCCTGTTACACATCTCACACTTATCTACTGTTATTCCGCTTGTATGTGCTTAGCCGTTTGTGATAAGTATTAGTTGGGGGAAAAAATATAAGATTGACATTAAATTGTCCCATAACAAAACCATGTCAACGAGTGTCTTTCTGTCGTAAATCACAGTACGTTATCCTCGACTATTCTTCGCATGTATATGTGTGCTTGAATTACAGTTATATTGTCAACAAGGAGGTGTATCGAGGGAGTAGTATATCCTCACCAGTGACTCAGTTGAATGAAGGCGTAATAGTCCCTAGACCGGTGACTCGCGGAGACCCGTTAGTTGGTGCTTGTGGTGATCGCTTGAAGGGTAATAACAACCGCAGACCATCGTTAACAGACTCACGGTCACCTTATAAGCAAAATAAAATAGGAATAAGTCCAACTAAAAATCGAGGGGGCGCCCGGGTTTGAACCGGGGACCTCTCGATCTGCAGTCGAATGCTCTACCACTGAGCTACACCCCCTGGTGATAGTATTATGGACTTGGCTTATGAAGAACATGATTAACGCTCACTCTGCTGTAATGTTTGTGATAAATAGTGCTTGTATGTATGTTATATGAATGTTTACACACACACACACACACACACACACACACACACACACACACACACACACACACACACACACACATATATTTATCTCTCTCTCTCTCTCTCTCTCTCTCTCTCTCTCTCTCTCTCTCACACACACACACACACACACACACACACACACACAAGTGGATCACCTTCGTTAGGCGGAGATGACGAGTCAGAGTTCAAAGGTTGGAAAACATATTTGTTCCTCTTTGTCAACATCATTAATCCCCTTGGTCTCTCGCCGTCCGTTGTTTTTTATTTAGTTTCTGGAAGTTTCTAGAAGTTATTTTGCTTGTGTGGGAAGACTAGCGAGGAGGAGGAGGAGAAGGAGTGTGTGTGTATGATAGTTATCGCGTCCATTCACCTCCTTCTCAGAACCTCCCGAGTCTCCTTTACACACATGGTCCTCGGGATATCGTTGACGTTGTGGCAGAGCGATGGATGTTGTCTGATTAGATCTTATACTCCTTGCTACCAAGTTTTCCTACTCAGTGAACGGATGGGAGAAGGGGTCGGGAGGGGGGGGACGAGAGGGCAGGGGTGGTTGTGTGTGCGCGCGTGTGTGTGTGTGTGTGTGTGTGTGTGTGTGTGTGTGTCAGTAGTATTGTAAAAGGGTAATGGACGCCCAGATCGATTTTCATTCAACTTATGCGGAAAAATAGATAGTTGTTTGTTGACTGTTGTTTATTCTCCCTGATTCAGTATTCCTCTTTGTCTGCTTTTCTGAGTTGTTTGTTGACTTGTTTATTCTCCCTGATTCAGTATTCCTCTTTGTCTGCTTTTCTGTTTCTGTCTGTCTATCTTTTTATATCTATATCTATGTGAATATATATAATGTGTGTATATACATTTCTATCTATCTGTATCTTTATTTATGTCTATTTGTCTATATGTATCCATCTACATTTTTTTTTATATGTTTCGTAGCTATGTAGTTTCCGCGATACAGTACTTTATATGTTATGGGTCTCAAATTTCTTCAAAGACTCACATTCTCTCTCTTTATCTACATAGCTCTGTGCTCCCCCACCGAAAATAAATAAATGTGAAAAGTATCTCCTTAGCCTTAATGTCCTGAATAGTTAAAGAAAAAAATAATTATAAAGTAAACCCTAAAAGTATGAAACCTACTTTGGACGTGAATGAATTAAAAGTGTCGGAATATTTTTATAAGGAAGTTCTTTACGCCGCCTATCGACCTCGCGCCGGCGGTGTCTCGTGTTGTTCCTCCTCGCTGGCGCGGCAATAACCAACTTTCCTGTCTCGTATCCTTTTTCTTTTCCCTCTTTCATTATTTTTTCTGTCCTTTTCCCGTTCCTTCGTTCTCCGTTCTCCCCATCTTTCTATTCTCCGTCTTTACTTTCATTTTTCCTATCCTCTGTCCGCCCTGTTCTCCTTCCTTCCTTTTCCTTCTCTTTGCCCTGCCGTTCTTTCTGTCCTTCATTCCTTCTTTTCTACGCTTCCCTTTGTTCCCTCTTCCCTTCCTTCCTTCCGTCCTTGCTTCGTTTTCCTTTTCTCTTCCCTTTCTTCCCTCCCTTTTCCTTCTCTGCTTCCTTCCTTTTCCTTCTCTTTCCTTCTTTCCTTCCTTCTTTCTTTCTTTCTTCCTTCTCCCTCCTTCCCTCCCTCCCTCACTTACTCACTTCTTCCTCCCTTCCTTCCTATTCTCTTCCCTTTTTTCCATCCCTCTTTCCTTCCTTCCTTCCTTCCTTCCTTCCTTCCTTCCAGCCATCCTTCCATCCCTCAGAATGATAGCACGGGCCCAGACACCTAACCCCTGTCACTGTCCATCTTTACTACCTGTCCGTCTGCCTTTATTTGTATGCATATATGTACGTCCTTATGTATGCAGGTATGTATGTATGTATGTATGTATGTATGTATATATGTATGTGTGTATGTATGTACGCACGTTTAGATTTATGAATGAATTTTTTGTGCGTGTGTATGTGTGTATGTCTATGTACCTATATTTAAATCATATATATTTGCCCATTGGTTTGTTGCTTCCGTTAACGGGGAGGAAGTCATGTTTTCGGTAATACTTGATTGTTTGTCTTTGTATGTAAATAGGATTATGCGAAAACTGTTTAATTTTCCTTCCTGAAGGAGTAGCATCGGCAAGGATGAACCCAGCTAAATTTTGGGATAATTTCAATAAACACATTGCTGAATTATGACGAACGAATAGCAAAAACTGAATGAACCAATGACTTAGGGCGGCCATATGTAAAAAAAGAAAAAAAAATTGTGATTAGAGATTAGATCATGAAGTACTTCCAATGGGTTCCACTAAGGGTCTTCTACATCAGGTGGATGGGGGGATACAAAAAAAGACTGAAAAATTATGAAAATAATTAAAAAAGAAACTTTTGGCCAATATGGCGTTTATATGTATTCTTTGGTGTACGGTAAAGGTATAGTTGGGTGCGTCCCTTAATAATTGTATGTGATTGCTACATGCTCTGTATGGTCAAAGTTCCTGTATTGTCCTTGGCGGTGGTTTGCGCTCCATGTATCTTCTAATTGTTATGCGACTATCTGCCTATATGTCTGTCTGTCTTTATGCTTGAATCTCACTGATCGTATCTACCTTTTCATCTTTTACATGGTTGTCGTTGTGTATTTTGTTAATATTTTTCCCATTAATCTTCTTAATTTTCTGGCTACACACACACACACACACACACACACACACACACACACACACACAAACATACACATTAACGCACACAAACACGCGGACATGTTTGCCAGGAAAGGGAAGGCATCAGCGGAGCTACAAGTCGCCTCCTCCACCGTGACGTCACCGAACAAAGAACATTCGTCCCGTGGCATATTTTAGTGCGAGGTCACTGGGAACGAGTCTTGGTAATTAGGAGCAAAAACACTATTGTTTCCTCTCATAATATGTATGGAGTGTTCCATAGAATGTAGGGAGCGGCAAGGGGTGAGGGCGGTGCCAGGCCGGGGAACAGCAGCGTTCTATTTGGACGACTGGCGGACCGGCGGCGGCCTGGTGCTGGGCGGGCGGGTCAACGACCTGCCCCAGCCAGACCCGGGCCAGGTCGCCCCGCCCTGCCTCGCCGCCTCCCTATACAATGATCGCCTGGGAGCCGTCATGCCATAACTCCCTTACCCCGCCTTTGTGTTCTGTCCCAAGATGGCCGAGCAAGGGTGTTTGTATTTTACTGGTGATGAACATCCACGGAGGTCCCTGTCTCGTTGCGTTGTCTTGCCTCGGTGTCCACCCCCAGCAGGCGGCGGCTTGCACCAAGCCTGCCTGGGCCGCGGCTCGCGGCTGGCTGTGTTGTGTTGCCAGGAGAGGGCAGGTCTGCCGCGGGCAGCGTCCAGGCAGACTGTGCTCGCGGGCTGCCCTCGACATGTTATGCTATTTGACATCATGTGGGTGGTTGTTAACAAATGTTCACGGTTTTTGTGGTGCCTTGCTTAAAGCACTGCCTGATTATTCAGCTGGTCTGGATATAGATGCTTTTTGACTCCCGGAAACACCTTTCTAATGCCACTCCATTTGAATCACCGCTTGCATTTACAAGCACAATAATGTATTCGTTGTTTCCGATACATCATCTCTCTTCTCTTGTTTGATTTCACTTTTTTTTTGGAACTTGCTTTCATCTAGTAACCGATCTCGCTGATGACCGCAAGTCATTTAAGTCTTGCTGATGAAAGCGCCACATGCAGTTTGGTAGCGTAGTCTGCATAGCCGCGTCTTATAATGGTTTTACGATGCGTCAGATAAGACTCGTCTTCCTTATCTCACCTCCTCGGGGCGGTGTCCGACTTGGTTATCGTCCGTAAAATCATGTAATCAGGACGCTGCCGGAGAGCGCGTCCATTAAATGTGGCGCCATTACTCAGGGGTCGTAAATTCAGTCATCTGCGCGGAATAATCAAGTCGCGGAATATGTGATTAGCACGGAGAGAGGAGGACCTTAACCTGACCTTCCCTGCACTCTTGTGTCGGTGAAAAACAACGTAATTATCCTTTTGGCCTCGACAATCACTGTCTCCCACCTCGGTAATTATTCACGGCCAACTAAATATAGTGTTGCGTAATGCAGCCGCGACGTTAATTCTGATCTGCTCCGAATGTGAAGCTTTTGGCCACGCGGAACGCTGTAATTATTGGGCGGCTGGAAAAATGTAGTGTGGGGTCAGGAGAGAGCGAGCCCAAAGGATGATTCATTGTCGCTTTTATGCCTTCTATGGAGGAAGGATTGTTATTATTATTGTTTTCGTTGATCGTTCCGGGCCCTTGTCGTGTTTGCTGATGCGTCTGCTGTGGGACAAAGGGCCATGGCTGTCTGTTCCTTAATGATGCATGATCTTTATCGGGTTTCCTACTCGCACTACGTACTGAATATATCATGAGAGCGTGTCTTATGTTTTGTTTTTGACACTGCTGTAGATTTTTTTTTTCTATATAGTTCCTTTAAAGTACTGATATATATTACTCTTTACATTGCGGATTTTGTTTTTTGGATAAAGAATTGAGCTTTTTACAGAAACAAAATAAGAGAAAGTCCGAAGTTCGCTGCTTCTACCAAAAGAGTACAGAAGAACATGCTGAGAATAATTATCAGTTTATTAGAAAAGTGTCCTGATGCTCTCTCTCCTCGTGAAGAAGTTGAAGCCGAAGGAAGGCGTGAAGACGTAGGTAATGTGAAAGCTGCCCGCTGACTGAAAAAGCACAAGTTAATTTTAGATGTGTATTACTATGGGAGCGGCGATGTCCAGGCCCCACCACCTGTCTTGTTCCACCTCCAGCCTGACCGTCACGCTCCACCTCCTTCACGACCACAGTGAGATACAACTATCCCCCATTCACACCAATAGCTGATTAAAACAGTTACATCATCTTTCATTTTAATATCACGCGCTCGCCTCCATGCCGACCAACCCCATACACAGCCAACCGCGACTTCATATTTTCAGTGTAGAGCGAAATATAGCAGTCTCCCCCATTCTGCGGCTGATTAAAAGGAGTGATATCAAAAGCGTGTCAACATGTATATTTATAGTCGTATTCGAGGATTGGTTCTATAAGAGTGACCAAAGGAACAGAAACAGGTCCGCCATTTGACGCTGGGTAATGTTAAAAGCAAGGTCATTCCAAGATCAGCTCTATTTGTTAGCAGTGAGGTTACTAACGTTGGGTCTCGTTGATAATTGTGGCTCAGGTATTTCTCCGCCGTGGAAGAGTTAAAAAAGTCACATGAAGCTGTACACTGAAAGACAAGGATGGTCAGAGATTTAAAAGTCGTACAGACAATATTTTGAGGCTCTGTTTACATTCCATCCTAGAAGAATCAAAATGGTCTTGTGACAGGCAGAGATTTCCTAAAGTTAAAGACGGCAAAGAATAACGTAAAAAAAAAGGGGAAAATATTGAGGTTCCGCGGAGGTCGGTAAAATAAAGAAAAATAGTTAGCTAAATCGGATCATCCCTTTTGGCATCCTTCTTTATTCCCTTTACAGGAGCAGAAGTTATACGCTTTTTTTTTTGTGTGTGTTGGGTCTTGGTCAGCCATTGGTCAGTCTGTCTTCCTTACCGTAAAATAAAGAAAAATGGAGAGAGAGGGAGTGAGGTAGAATGTTGGCGGCGGGGATACGGAATATGGGGAGGCAAACAAGGCCGTGTGTAGGGGAGCGGGGCGCGGGGACGTGAAAGGGGAGATTAGAGCCAAGGGTTAGGGCGTGGCGTGTGCTCTGTGGGCGGGTGTGGGCGAGGCGTGGGGACGGGTCCAGGCGGGGTATGGGCGTGGCAGGGGGTGTAGGTGGCTACAACTATAAACCATGGGATCTAACTCTACTACTGTCGCTATTGGTACTACTACTGCTACACCTCAAACACTACTACTCCTGCTACTGCTGCTGCTGCTACACCCTGTCCTGACGGCGTTGCGCACCCTGTTCTAAGTGGGTCGTGGCTGGGGCTGCTGCCGGCGGGGGAGAAGGGAAGGGGAGCGGGGCGGGCTTGAAGTTGGGGCGTTAGGGTAAGGAAGGTTGGGGGGCTGCGGGCGGATGGGCGGATGGGTGGGTGGACGGACGGGCGCTCGGTCCCTTCACGTTTCTCAGAGTGGGTTTGTGTTGGGAACGCTCGACATCCCTCTTGTGGCGGAGGAAACAGAAAAAAATGAGGAAAGAGAGAAAAGTGGAAAAATGAAGGGGAACTTATAGGAATAGTGTAAGAGAATATAAGAAAGTATAAAGGAAAAGAGGAAAGGGAGATAATGGAAAAGGAGAAAAGGAACTAGGAATGAAAAGAGGAAAAGGAAAGAATGGAAAAGAAGAAGGAGTATTCGGAATATTATAAGGGAATATAAAGAAAAGAAAAAGAGGAAAGGAAAAGAAGGAAACATATAACAGTAGTGAGTTAGGGAAAAGAGAAAAGGGAAAAGGGGAACTAGGAATATTGTAAAGGATTATAGGAAAGTAAATAGGAAACGCTTAATAGTAGAGATTTAGGGAAAAAGAGAAAAGTGGAAAGGGAAAGTAAAAATGAAAAGAGAAAAGGAAAATAGGGAACATGAAACAGTATCGAGTTTGGGGTAAAAAGAGAAAACGAAAGGGAAAAGAGGAACTAGGAATATTGTAAAAAAGAATGTAGAAGGAAAGTAAAAAAAGGAAAATGAGGAAAGGGAAAAGGGAACTAGGAATTTTATTGGGGAAAACAGGAAAGTGAAAAGGAGAAGAGGAAAGAGAAATCGGAAACGGAACAGTAGCGACGTATTATTGTGTAGGCTCGCGTTGCTGGTGTGGGAAAATGGAATCCGTGTACGACCAAACCATCAGAGCTTACCGATTTATTTACAGGACACAGACTGACGGCCGGACGAACAAGCAGACCCCCCCCCCCCCCCACACACACACACACGTTGGGACATGTTGGGGAGGAGACAAACAAGCGAACCAAAAGTACATTAATTTTTTTTTTCTAACATGTGATATTTCTAACGATATTATCTCCAAGTTAATGATTAGCGTCTACTTAGAGGTTAGTCATAGGGATTTATTGCGCGTACTTTTTACCCCCCCCCCCCCCCCGGGTTATTTTTTCATTGATTCGTAACCCTTCATCGGTACAGGCAGAATACATGCACACCTGAAGAGGGATACAGACCTAATACAATACAAATACAATTACAATGCGTACAGTACAAATTAGTTTCCGTTTCATCATCCCTGGTAGTATTATCCAATATTTTTGTTCTTGTATCGTAATTTTTCTGGAAGACAGGAGGAAACAAAACAGAAAACATTAAAAAACAATTACTTTCTTCATAAATGTGCACTAAAGGGAATGTCGCGTTTACAGTAGACGGGTATATAGGCTTGGTTTGTTTCTGTCTTTCCCTGTGCCTCTGAAATTATGAGAACACTGAGCACACAAATTAGTTTTACATATATGAATTCACCCATAACCCAAATTAAACGCCATCGCAGCCTTACTCAATACAGGTGAATCAGCAAACATTAACTTCATACCACTACTGAGAATTAGGCACGTTTAGCTAATTGAGTCTTTCCGTGTATCATTAAACTTAACAACAACAAAAAAAAGAGAGAAAAAAAAGACACCGGAAGGGAAGTACACCCGTCAGTGCGAGGCATCCAATGTTTCCCAGCCTTACATAACACCGGCGGCTAGTCTACATTGTTTACCACCCGCGCCAGGCAGGTACTAGGGCCAGGTGCAGGTGTTGTTTTTCCCTTCTGTGGTACACCGCCGCCGCCACCACACTTGTCAATACCTACGCCATGGAGGTGCTGCTACACCCCTCCCCCTTCTCCTCACAATACACCTGACAACTCGGCCTCCTCTTTCTCTCCTCCTTTCCTTCCCCTCCTCCCCTCTTCCCTTTCCCTCCACCACTTAACTTTTCGTCTCCTTCCTTTCTCTCTCTCTCTTTCAGTCCTTCCATGCCCCTTTTTCTCTTCATTTCTCTTTATCTTCTTCGCCTCCCTTTCTTTCTTCTTTTATCATCTTTCCACTTCCTCATCTTTCCTCTCCTTCCTCTCCTTTTCATTTCTCTCATCAAGTTCCTCCATACCCCATTATCTCTCCTCTCCCTTCTCCCCCCACTTCTCCTCTTATTTCCTTTATACCCACTTCCCCTTATGTCTTCCCTTTCTTCTCCCCGCTCCTCTATTTCCGTAATTCTCCCTATCGATTTCACTGTATCTTCTCCCCTCTCCCTTTATTCTACCACTCCACCCTTTTCATACCCCTTCCCTATTCCCTCCTTTGCTCTCTTCTTCCCTTCATCTCCCCCTCCCCCCCCCCCGGTCTGATGAACTCTTCTTTCTCTCTTCCTCTACCGTTCTTCTCTTCTTCCCTTCTCTTATAAACTTCCAGATAACCCAATTTTCCCTCTTCCCTTCCTCCCCATTCTTTTCTTCTGATTTCCTTCTCTCATATCTCCAGATAATGTCATTTTCTCTCTTTATTCCCTTCCCCATTCTTCTCTTCCTCCCTTCTCTCCTCTACCTCCAGATTCACCATTTTCCCTCTTCACTCCCTTCCCTATTCTTCTCTTCATAATTCCCTTCTCTCCTATACATCCAGATCACCATTTCCCTCTCCACTACGTTCACCATTTTTCTCTTCCTTCTCTTCCTTCTTTTATACTTCCAGATAACCCAATTTTTCCTCTTCATTCCTTTCCCTTCCCCTTTCTCCTCTTTTTCTTCACTCCCTTCACTGTTCTTCTTTTCCTCCCTTCTCTCTTTCACCCACAGATTCCCGATTTTTCCTCTCCACTCCCTTCATCGTTCTTCTCTTCCTCCACCTTCTCGTCTTCTTCCATCTCCCCCATTTTCCCTCCTCCCTCACTCCCGAGTTCCCAGACACATCACCGCGGGATAATTATCGGAAGCAAGTAATGAAATTAAATCACCAGCGATCCGTTACGGCCGTCGAGCCAAGTTGCGTAACCTTCCCCCAAAAAGATTACAGTACGTATATTTCGAACGACGATAAAGCGGGATTGAATTGATTATCGGAAACAAGCTTTTGAAATGTAATAAGTGAAAGATGGTGGTAGTGGTTGTAGTGGTGGTAGTGGTTGAAGTGGTGGTAGTGGTGGTGGTGGTGGCTGTAGTGTCCCAAATGCCCCAATAGGATGCTGCGCCAGGCTCCCAGATGTGCGGAATAATTCATCTCGGACATAAAGCCTCTGCCGTGGGAGTAATCCTCGGAGCACACCGTGGGCGAGGAAAGGCCGTTAAACTTGTGCGCTATTGACTACCCATGAGAGAGAGAGAGAGAGAGAGAGAGAGAGAGAGAGAGAGAGAGAGAGAGAGAGAGAGAGAGAGAGAGAGAGAGAGAGAGAGAGACTACCTACACACACACACACACACACACACACACACACACACACACACACACAGATAGTCACTGACCGTACCCCGTCCTATCACCTATTCCAGCAAGGTACAAATGACGGGTTGGATCTCTTCATCAAGATTTAAGACACAAATTGGTGTTGTGTGGCCGTCTAGTGCAGGAAGCCGCCGTAAGTCCTGCACTGAACGGGCGCCTTACCGCTGCTCAGGGGCGAGAGAATGACCACAACGAACCACTGAGGGACAAAGAAAATGGTTTGTTGATGATGATTTTACTTCGCCGGTTTGGTATAAGGAGTTGACGTGGTGTTACTACTGCTGAGAAACGTGGCAGAAGGACGTCCTCTCAGCAGCACAGTATTAAGAAGAGAAGCAAAGGTGGGAGGATAGGGAAAGAGTATGAAAAGGGTGGAGTGGAAGAAGGGAGGAGGAGAAGGGGAGTAGGTAAAAGGAAACAGAGGGAAAATGAAGGAACTGGAATTAATAAAAAAATAAAAAAATTCTCCTTACTACGAGCTAAAGGAAATGGTTGTAGACGATGAGATGACTTTACCGGTTTCTTATGAGGACTCGTCGCGGCGTTACTGGTGGTCAGAAATCTTGTAAAGCACGTCTACCCGGTCTTAATAAAATGGCTCAATGAACTATTAAAGAAAAAAAAAGTGATATATTCCCTTACTAAGTTTATTTCGCACCTGCACCCGGCTGAAAACGTTGCAATAAACTCTTAAAGTATTAAAAAAAAGACAAATCCCCTGTGGCTGTGGCTTGACCTCGCCTCTACACTGCAGGAAGCCGTGTCGGAGGTCAGGCACAGCGTCTCTCTTTTTTCTTTTTTTCTTTTTTTTTTTTTTTTTTTTCCTACCCGGCTGCAATTTAGTTTGTCAGTCTGCAATTTGAACGTTGATTTTAATGCGCTCCGAGATCCATCAGGAGCAATTTCCGGATGGCAACAAAACAGCTAATGTGTCCGTCGTGTGGTTCATGACTGTTATTTAGTGCGTGATGTTGTGGCGGCGGGGAAGGGAGGAGGGAGGGGTGAGGGGGAATGGGTAGGGTGAGAGAGGGCAACCAGGAAGTGCTGCAGAAGGGAAATTGGCGGCCAGCAGGTGGTGGGCGTGAAGGACAATGGGCGGGGACAAGCATGGAGCACAATAGCACGGCAACAACAACAGAACAAAATGGTTAAATAATTTACATGACAAAACCGCCTGGCACGGCTTTGCTTGTACCTCGGACCCACAATGGCGCCGTGTTGGCACAGATCCTATACAAGACCACCATCTGGCTCCCCTTCACCCCTGCCTGCCCCTTCACCTGCCTGCCACCCCTTCCATCAGCCCTTCACTTCTTGCCGTTCACCCTTCACCCCTTCTCTCCTATACCTGTCTGCCTCTTCTCCTCCCTTCACTTCTGCCTGCCCCTTCACCTGCCTGCCACCCCTTCCATCAGCCCTTCACTTCTTGCCGTTCACCCTTCACCCCTTCTCTCCTATACCTGTCTGCCTCTTCTCCTCCCTTCACTTCTGCCTGCCCCTTCACCTGCCTGCCACCCCTTCCATCAGCCCTTCACTTCTTGCCGTTCACCCTTCACCCCTTCTCTCCTATACCTGTCTGCCTCTTCTCCTCCCTTCACTTTTGCCTGCTCCTTCACCTGCCTGCCACCCCTTCCATCAGCCCTTCACTTCTTGCCGTTCGCCCTTCACCCCTTCTCTCCTATACCTGTCAGCCTCTCCACCTCCCCTTCACTTCTTCCTTTCCTTAACTCTTCCCTCCACCCGTTACCCCTTCCATCACCCCTTCACTTCTTGCCGTTCGCCTTTCACCCCTTCCTTCAATCCTTCATCCATTCCCTCCTATACCTGTCAGCCTCTCCTCCTCCCCTTCACTTCTTACCTTCATCCCTTCTCCTTCCCTCTGTCCGTCACCTTTTCCACCATCCCTTCACTTCCACTTACTCCTCCCACTTACTGTAGTATCCTCTTCCTTCTCCCCTTTCGCTCCCTTCATTCCACTCATCCGTATACCGTCTCCTCCCCTCCTTTCCACCTTTCACCTCACCCCTTTCGCAGCTCATCCTTTATTCCTATTCCTCTGCCATTCCCTGTGTGATTCTACTCCCAAATTTTCCTTTCCTTTATTCTTCTTGCTTACATAACATCTCCTTTTCCTTTGCTTTTTCCTCGTTACTTTGCTCTCCTTTATCTCACTCATAGTTCCAAACGTTTTATTTTCTTTCCTTTTCCAATTCCTATTCTTTCTTCTCCGCCTCCTCCCTCTTACTACCTACATACCTCCATTCTCCTTCTCCTTATCCTTTCCTTCCCGCTTGTTTGTTTGTCCCCTCGTTTCCATCACCCTTGCTTCTCTCTTTCCCTTTCCTTCCTTTTCACTCTCCTATTTTTTTTCTCTTCTTCGCTTTCCGTCTCCTCCACTTCCTTTCCTTTCCATTATTTTGTTCGTCCGTCTCTCCCTCACTCTCCTAGTACCCCCTTTCCCTTTCTTCCCTTTTCCCATTTCTATTTTTTTATCCTTCGCTTGTTGCCTCTTTCTCTTCCTTTCCTATCAATTTGTTCGCTTTCCTTTTCCTTAATTTCTTAGTTCCCCCTTTCCTTTTCTTTCCTTCTTCCCCATTCCCATCTTTTCTCCTTGTCCTTCCGTCTTCACTTACTTTTCTTTTCCTTTTTGTTTACTCATCTTTCCCCCTCTCTAAATTCCACCTTTCCCTTCCTTTCTTTCTCTCACTCCTATCTTTTCTCCTTTACCTCCATTCTCTTCTACCTTTTTCTTCCCATTTTTTCGTCCATCTCTCCCTCACTCTCTTAGATCCGCCTTTTCCTTCCTATTCTCTTCCCCTTCACCTCCTCGTCTTACCTACACAACTTCCGTCTCCTTCTCTTCCTCTTCTTCCCATCTCTTCGTCCTCTTCTTGTTCTTCCTGGTTTGCCCCGCTCGCTTGAGACGTCCCTAATTATCATACGGACGAAAAGTTTGAATTGGATTAGGTTTAACTTTGGTGTTTGCCTCGGCTTGATTAGTTTCATTAAGTTTGTCAAAGTTGGGGGTGCTTAGAGTAAAAAATATATATTCGTAATCTCTTTGTACTTGAACGTAAATTTAGGTGTTTTCTCTCACTCTGTGTCTGTCGGTCGGTCTCTGTTGCTGTCTGTTTCTCTCTGTCTCTGTCTCTCCCTGTCTCTGTTTCTGTCTCTGTGCGTTGTCTGTCTGTGTCTCTGTTTGCGTCTTTCTTTCTCTGTCTCTGTCTGTCTGTTTGTCTGTGTTTGTGTTTATCAGATTCTCTCTCTCTCTCTCTCTCTCTCTCTCTCTCTCTCTCTCTCTCTCTCTCTCTCTCTCTCTCTCTCTCTCTCTCTCTCTCTCTCTCTCTCTCTCTCTCTCTCTCTCTCTCTCTCTCTCTCTCTCTCTCTCTCTCTCTCTCTCTCTCTCTCTCTCTCTCTCTCTCTCTCTCTCTCTCAAACACACACACACACACACACACACACACACACACTCGAGACGCAGCGGTGCAGTGAATTGCGCGTTGCTCCATAGAAATCCATTTGCCTTGGGTTCCGGCTCACCTGCTGGTTCACAGCCTCCAAATCACCCCCACCTGGCGTCCGTGTATCCTTCCAGGTGTGATCGATTATTGAGTACCTGTGGCGCCCGTGTGCTAATGCTCGGGGGGGCTCCCATTGGCGAAGATTCGAAAATTAGCTTTAAGGCTGCGTGGTTTACGGTGTACCTGTTTGTGTGCGTGCGTGGGGAGGTGTGTGTGTGTGGGTAGGTGGGTGGGTGTATTTCTATTTTTTCTTATACTCATGATTAACATATGAATTGCCAGTGCTTCTTGGGGTAAATTATTTAAAGTCAAGTATTTAGGTTCGAGTCTTTTTCTGCTACTACTACTACTACTACTACTACTACTACTACTACTACAACTACTACTACTACTACTACTACTACTACTACTACTACTACTACTACTACTACTACTACTATTACTACTACTACTACTACTACTACTACTACTACTACTACTACTACTACTACTACTACTACTACTACTACTACTACTACTACTACTACTACTACTACTACTACTACTACTACTACTACTACTACTACTACTACTATATTACTACCACTACTTCATTTCCCACCATCTCTTCAACTATTGACAGAAGTAGTGATGTATGCCTTTTGTTCTTTGCTTCCCTTGTCTCCATGAGTCTTATCGCTGAGTGTTAGATTGGTGCACTTGAATACCAGGTCAGTGAAGGAGGAGCTGGGGTCAGGGAGCTTGACGGATGACCTGGAATGCTGTAGTTGTGTGTGTGTGTGTGTGTGTGTGTGTGTGTGTGTGTGTGTGTGTGTGTGTGTGTGTGTGTGTGTGTCTACTCTTATCCCTCTATCTTTTTTCTTAACTTGCATTCTACACTATTCCGTTGCCGCTCACTTTTATATAATACTCTTCCCCTCATCATCCCTCCCTTCCTTTTCTTCAGTTATCTTTCTTATGCCATCTTAATTTTCTTTCTTCCCTTACCTTTGTATACTTTCTATTCTTATTCAGTCTTCTTCTTCTTCTTCTTCTTTTTTACTCTTCTTTTTTTCTTAACGCTTCTTTACTCCCACGTTACTTATTCTCTTTCCCTCCACTTTCTTCCATACATCTCTCTCTCTCTCTCTCTCTCTCTCTCTCTCTCTCTCTCTCTCTCTCTCTCTCTCTCTCTCTCTCTCTCTCTCTCTCTCTCTCTCTCTCTCTCTCTCTCTCTCTCTCTCTCTCTCATCTGTATATTATAATGAATACACGTTTTTGTATGTATTTTCCACATGTATACTCCACCCATTTATAATCACGTTGGCTGCCTACGCTAAAGATCATAATAACATTTCTTGTGAGTCTGTCTATTTATAGGATGTTTTCGTCCTTCTCTTCCTTTAATACGTTGAAAGGTTTTTCTTTTTCATATTAGTACTTTTTTCAGGCGTCGTTATTATTACCAAACTTTTCTTATATATAATATATATTTTTTTGAGAGAGAGAGAGAGAGAGAGAGAGAGAGAGACGGTACATGTAAACAAATTAACAAATCATAAGCAGCTTGACATACTCTCTCTCTCTCTCTCTCTCTCTCTCTCTCTCTCTCTCTCTCTCTCTCTCTCTAATCTTGTCTAATGGGTTGGAGGACTCGTGTACCCCTTTGTTCCTGTAGCAGCGATGGGGGGGAGGAGGGCGACGAGGAAAGGGGGTGATGGGTTGAATGGATGTGATAAGAAAGAGGTTGTGGTGGGGGTGAAGGGAAGAGGTTAGGAGTGAGAGGGGTAAAGTGGAAGAGGTTGGAGATTGAGGGTGGTGAAGGGAAGGGGCTGCAAAGTGAGGGGGTGAAGGGAAGAGGTTGGGGGATGTGGGGAGGTGATAAGGGAGAGGTTGTGGAGAGGGGGGGTGATAGGAAGAGGTTGGGAATTGAGGGGGGAAGGGAAGAGACTGGGGAGTGGGGGATGAAAGGGAGAGGTTGGGAAGTGATGGGGGACGAAGGAAAGAAGTTGGGGAGTGAGGGGTGGAGGGGGTGAAGGGAAGAGATTTGGGAGTGGGGGGGGTGATGAAGGGAAGAGTTTGTCGCAGTGAGGGGGATGAAAGGGAGAGGTTGGGAAAGGGGGTGCGGAGGGGGTGAAGAGGAGAGGTTGGGAAGGGTGTGTGGAGGGGGTGAAGGGAAGACGTTGGGGTGTGATTGAGGGAGATGGGAGTCAGGTCATAGGTCAGGGCGATGGGGGGGGGGGGGGCGGAGCTTCGGGTCAGAGGGGGGAAGCTGACAAAGTGGAGTGCCTCCTATTTACATTAACAGCCATTGTCCTTCCCCTGTGAGCTATTCGCCTACTTGGTCATGGCTGGCGGTGGTGTGCTCACTTGACTAACTCCATATATACTCCATATCGTCACCTTCGTAAACAAACCGCCTAAGTCAATATTTTCTACTTTACAGGAAACAAAAAAAAGAACTGTCATCATCCCATTTGACTTAAGATTTAGGCAGAAATGAAAAGGCCAATTCTAGAACACTCAAACCCTGAATGACGAAGGCAACTATACAGAAATTGGCGTCACATGTTGAAAAATTGATGTAGACAAAAACCTGGAAATCGCTGAAAAATGACATAGGCGATTATTTTATGAGGGTGACGATATTCTTTAACGTATCGCACTCCCATCACGACACAAGGCCCACAAAGATTCACCGGGTTTGCACGGGTGTTGTTTTCCCGTTCATGATGTGGATGTCGTGTAAATCTATCACTAGAACCACAAAACAGTCCATCATGAAAAATCCCGGTAACTTCTATGAGATGGATTTCAAACAGGCGAATCGAGGTGCTGATAACTTTGAGAATACGGGTTTAGTTCCTCGTTTGTGGACTATGGAGGTGTGGGGTGAGATGTTGGTGGGGGGGGGGGGGGATGAGGATGTTTGCATGTGTGTTTGTGTTTTGGGGGAGTTTTCTCTTTATCCTGCCCTTTTTTTTTTTTTTTTTTTACCCCGGTCACCATCATCGCTTCATCCCATTGCGTGTGTGTGTGTGTGTGTGTGTGTGTGTGTGTGTGTGTGTGTCGTCTTGTGCATCCATCCTCGAGACAGGGCCATAAAGATCGGGTCCCTTCACGTCTTCGTTAGTCAAGTCGTCGGTCGTGTAAGTCCTCCGCGGTGCTCGGGGCTCGGCTGTCCGCACATCAACGCAGTGACAAAGGCAGACTCACCTTGGTAGTCACCGCACGCCCTCGTCAGACAGGTAACAACGGGCACGTGCTTGGGGTGTGCTAGCAGGGTCACTTTGGACGTCTGGAGCCTTGAGTTTTTTTTTTTTTGTTTTTTTTTTACAGCAAAGGAGACAGCTCAAGGGCACAAAAAAGTAAACATTAATAAAAAAAAAGCCCGCTACTCGTATAATTTGAGCATAAGCATTTATAGTGTTTTTTTATTATTTCATGTCATATTTCAGTCTTTTGGGGGAAGTGAGAAGGGGAGATGAATCGAAAAAAGTGCGAAAAAAAGACGAAAAGGTAGGTTAGAGGGAAAGTCCAACTACTATATTAGACTAAAATTATACCTTCTTCTTATGAGTCCTACATCTTTTTATTGTTTGTTTTGTGTGGGAGGGAATGGAAGGAAACGCCAGAAAAGAAGCTAATAAAGTATCATTCCCAAAAGAAGGTTTAGAGTTAATGTCAGAGTTGAACTGGTGTTTTAGAGTTGTCTGATACTCATGACGTAAATTGTTTGAGAACATCTAATAGTGACGGGCGTCGGTTTCGGTAGCTTTTAGTAGATTATTCCATTAAACATTAGGAAATAGATGAGAGGTTGAATGATTGGTTAGCCTTTCAGAGTTGATGATGAAGGAAGTCACGTTATTAGCTATTACTAAATTAATGAACATACCAAACGAATGTACCGAGAGCTCACGTATCGGGGAAATATACAGAGGACCAATACCAGCGGACAGCATACATTATTGCCTCCTTAACAAGAACTTCGGTATTATTATCATTATTTTTTTTTTTATAGGAATATCCCATCTTTGTTTTTTATTGAGGGGGGGGGGTATCTGGAGCTTCTTGGATACTTTATATATGCTCAGAATGGACGAGGATCACATGAACACAATTACACAATTCAAAGGTAAAGTATCCAGGGAGCTCCAAACCCCCCCTGAAAAAAAAAAAAAAAAATCCTGAAAAAAAAATCCGAAGTTCCTGTTACGAAGGCAATAATGGACCGTTTCTATACAGGTAGATTTTTTAACGAGGGATAAATATGTAGTATGAATTATAGTTTCGTTGTAATAGTGACAAAAAGGAGGAATGCAAGCACGGTAATGCAAGGCGTGCTTCATAAACAGCTAACTATTAGAGAGTGAACATTGATATTAATAAGAACTTTCATAGTGAACATTATGAGGTTGCATGGTCAAAGAGAATAATATCAGGAAAACATACAAATGCTTAGCATGTGTGTGAGCAGCAACGAGGAAGAAACGAAAGCAAAAAAGATTATATATGTTGTTCCTGAAAAGTCACGAAATTAATTGAATAAAGAAAGATATCTGCCTTATTTAATGTTAATGAACTTTTTGAACTATTGCAAGTCGTAAAGTTGATTGGGGATGGTTCCGGAAAGAAAAATAAGAGACATTGCTCACTGGAATTGAATGTTTCTCGCGTCCAACACACACACACACACACACACACACACACACACACACACTCACACACACACACACACACACACACACACACACACACACACACACACACACACACACACACACACACACACACACACACACACACACACACACACACACACACACACACACACACACACACACACACACACACACACACATGGTCCGCGGGGTGGTATTCATGTCTCATTTTTACTTCGTTTGCTGGAGGAAAAGGCGAATAGAGTCTCTTACCTTATTATTACGTTGCTCCGCCCTCCTTCATTAGCTGGGGATCACCTGTCAAATTACCTCTGCAGATTATCTCGTTAAGCTGATAAACATCACCTTGAGTCTGTTTTTTTTCCTGTCTCTATTACTTCGGATTTTTATATGTTATTCTTTTATCCATCCTCCTTCTTTTGCTCGATTTTTCTTGTCCTTTTCGCTTCGTTTTTTTTTCCTCTTCTTTCTTTTTTCCCGTCTCCGTTCTCCGCTTCATTTCCTTCCTCCTCCTCTTTCCCTTTGATCTAGTTTTTATGTCCTTATCACTTAGCCCTCTTCTTTTCCTCTTCTTTCTTTTCTTTCTTCTCGTCTCCTTTTCTTCCTCCTCCTCCTCTTCTTATCATTCTTTTATCTATCCTGAACCTCCATTTGCTCGACGTTTCTTGTCCTTTTCACTCTTCTTTTTTTCCCTCTTTCATTTCCTTCTTCCCGTTCACCCCTTCTCCGTCTCCTCCGTTTTTTCCCCTATTCTCCCTTTCCTTCCTCTTTCTCCTCCTCTTCTCAACCACCCTCCTCCACCACCTCGTAACTTCATTTCCACCACCACTTCCATCACCTCTACCTACCACCACTACAGGTCTTTCTCCCTCAACGACTCACCCACCTACCGTTCGTCCCACCTATACCTCATCTAACTACTTCCTCTGTGTCTGTTTTTACCTGTATACACCTTTGAATTTTCATGTGTTATTCTTTTATCCATCCTCCTTCCCCTTTTGGTCAAGTTTTCATGTTCTTTTCACTAAGTAGTCTTCCTTTCCTCTCCTTACTTCTCTTTTTTCCTGTCTAACCCGCTCTCTGTCTCTGTTTTTTCTCCCATTCCTTCTTTTCTTCTTTTTTCTCCTCCTCTTCTCAACCAACCTCCTCTCCCTCTACGTAAATACCTTTCCACTACCAGTACTCCTGTCACCTCTACCTACCACCATTACAGTCGTCTCTCAATCCCCTCCAGCCACCCACCGTCCTTCCTACCCACCTACCTTTCCTACGACCCTTCCTCTTCCACAACCAAGCTCCTCCACCTCTACGTAAATACCTTTCCACTACCACTACTACTGTCACCTCTACCTACCACCATTACAGTCCTCTCTCAGCCCCCTCCAGCCACCCACCGTCCTTCCTACCCACCTACCTTTCCTACGACCCTTCCTCTTTCCCTTCCTCAACCAAGCTCCTCCACCACTTCGTAACCACCTTTCTACCACCTCTACCACTACTACAGTCCTCTTTCACCTTCATCTACCTGCCCCCTACCTATCCGCCAAGCCTCATACCTTTGCCTCAACATACCCCTCAGACGGCGTGTTGACGTCTGACGTTGAATTGGTCAATAACAAACCTACGTCCGGCGCCTCCCTGTAATGCCGTTCCCTCACGTTTGAAGGCACCCCTTTGGCCGTGTCGTGAGGTCGCGCCTCCTCCAGAATGAGAGGCAAGTACCGGCAGCGAGTTTTTCCAGGTCCAGAGCGGGCATAAAAGAGCAGACGGCAATTATAATTAGTGTCTATTGAGCGGCACGTCTAGACATCGGTAGTTTGTTTCGGGATACTCTCTGGTCCATTCTTGAATTGCCGGAGCTACTTTGTTGATGGGAGAAGAGAGGCGCACGAACGGGAGGCGTGATGAAGGAGGGAGCGAGAGTGACTGAAAATAAGGACTCCTATTTTCAGACGCTTTCGGCTCACAACAGATATTTCCAAAGGCCACTGAGGAGACCAGTCGGGCTGTTATGTGTGTTCTTTTCATATCCATGGTGCAGATGCCTCGTCAGACTATCTCTAGGCTCAGAAAACTACCCATGAGAATACCCAGAACCAGCGTTGCCAGATTATCGTATTCACCACATCGTCTTTATTACTTTTAAGCCTCAAACTCTCGTACCTACACAAATAACGATAGAAAATTGAAGTTAGCGTTAAAACTCCTATTTATTGATGTTTGTTTGTTTGTTTTTGCTATAGTTATTGGTCAGAAACTACGAAAATGCAATGCGATGAGTACGATAATTTGGCAATGCTGCCCAGAACCTCTACAAAAGCCTTATTAAGTATGGATATGTAAACCCCGAAATGTGGACCGAGGTGTGACGAGGGAGCTGTAATGGGCAGGAACTCTGAACCTTTTCTTCTTCTTCTTCTTCTTCTTCTTCTTCTTCTTCTTCTTCTTCATCTTCTTCTTTTTCTTCTTTTTCTTTTTCTTCTTCGTCTTCTTCTTCATCTTCATTTTCTTCTTCTTCTTCTTCTTCTTCTTCATCTACATCTTCATCTTCTTCTTCTTCTTCTACTACTTCTTTTTCGTCTTCTTTCTTCCTCTCCTACACTTTTCTTCTTCTTCATCCTAACCTCATATAGTTCACCTTTGCAGTCTTGGATGGTTGCTAAAGATGAATCACCAATCACGGGTCACAAGGAAGAGTTATAAAATAGTTTCCCACTTGAATATCTCGAACTTGAATAATGATAATGAGGTTCTAGGCTTCAGTTTGCTCCCCCTTGTGACTCGTGAAAAAAAAGTCCCGCGCCCCGAACGTCAAAATGATAAAATAGTGTGAAAATCAAATTCCCGATCCCCTTCTCCCCCCCCCCTTAATACCCTTAATTAAAAAAGTGAGAAAGGGAGGATTTTATATTTTTCATCCTCAAACTTCTCTCCTCTCCTCTTCCCCCCTACTCTCTCTCTCTCTCTCTCTCTCTCTCTCTCTCTCTCTCTCTCTCTCTCTCTCTCTCTCTCTCTCTCTCTCTCTCTCTCTCTCTCTCTCTCTCTCTCTCTCTCTCTCTCTCTCTCTCTCTCTCTCTCTCTCTCTCTCTCTCTCTCTCTCTCTCTCTCTCTCTCTCTCTCTCACACACACACACGCACACGCACACACACACACACACATTTAAGGGAATAGTAATAACTGTGGTAGTAATAGTAATCGAAGTGGTGGGATACTTAGGAGCAATTAGTGGTGCCATAGTAGTAGTAGTAGTAGTAGTAGTAGTAGTGGTAGTAGTGTTTGCGTGTTTACTTCATCAGCCATTCAGGTCAGGGCGCCGAGGTTATGCTATGAAGCCCATCAACATTCACGCCGCTCGCCGCCTTATTGGTCCAAGTGTCGACCGAGCCCAGAAGAGTGTGGCAGATATGCAGGCATTGGCGCGGCCCGAAGCACCGTACTTCCCTCCTCCTCCTTTCTATTTGCCCTTCTTCATCGGCATCACTCCACCGTCATCATCACCATTATCATCATTACCTGCACCATCATCATCATATCTCGCTAAAGGGTATATTTTGTTGCTGGATTTTTGTTTCATGTATCCGTTCAGCTGTGATCTTTATTTTTTCTTCGGCTGTTTCCTGTTTATATTTGTGTTCGTAGAAGATGGTTTTCTTGACGATAATTACGCCATTAGATTCTTGCATTCAGTTGTGGGATGCCATGGTAAGAACAGTCAGTAAATCACCATTCCCTGCTTCGGTAACACACACACACACACACACACACACACACACACACACCGTATGAGATGAATGCGTCAACGTGTAATCTGCGCAGGCAGCGGCCATCCACCCCCCTCACCCCTTCACCCCTTCAAACCGGCTCCACTACCAAGGGACAACCCGCAGTGCAGCAGCCGGGCTCGTACACACACACACACACACACACACACACACACACACACACACACACACACACACACACACACACACACACACACACACACACACACACACACACACACACACTTACCCTTAAAAAATATATATACCAATAGGAAACAATAAAAATCATGAACTAATACACACCCCGAACAACCACGAACTTTAATTATATCGAGTAAGGTGAATGTCACGTTGTACATTGGAGGAAGAAGATACGTGGATATCATAAAATCTCCAGCATCAGAAGGAGCAATAGCGCCATCAAAAGAAACAACTCCAGCAGTAGAGAGAGGAGGAAGGACGTATACAGCTGCACATGATGCCACTTCGGAGGACAAGCTTTGATGCCCTCACAACTCTTGCATCATCCGCAGGAACATATGCCGCAACAGAACCAGCCACGCCAGTAGTAGAGAGATGAAGAACGCATGAAGCTGCGCACCTTGCCACGTCAGAGGACAGGTATGGATGTCTTAGTAACGCTTGCAGCATCAGTAGGAGGAAAAGCAACATCAACTGTGGACTGAGGGAGAGAGAGAGAGACGAAGAACGTTACATATCTCTGCGTCATGCCACCTCAGACTGTCGCCATCGCAACGCTCCGCCCCGTCCCTACTCCGTTCAGACAAAGACTCCCACACAAAAGATGTTTAGTGGAGGTAAGACGTGAACCGAGCCCTTTGCGACGCGGCGCAGGGGCGTGCATGAAAGGAAGCAGCTACGGCGTCATCCTCCTCTCCCAGGCCCGCGTGGGGGCGCCCCGATCGATCCTGCCTCCAGGTCACCAGAGCTGTAGCGGGACTCTAGCAATAAAAGAAGTATGAGGAGAGCGAGGGACGGAGGGAAGGGAGAAGAAAGGGTAAGGATAAGGGAAAGGGTTACGAGGAAAGAGAGAGAGAGAGAGAGAGAGAGAGAGAGAGAGAGAGAGAGAGAGAGAGAGAGAGAGAGAGAGAGAGACGGGTAGGAGAGTGTTCTAGCAGGCAAGTTTGAGGGAGTGGAAGAATAGGGCATTGTGGGAGGTGTGGAATGGTGGTGGTAGTACGGCGAGGAGGAGGAAGAGGAGATGTCGGTGGCTGCGGTGGTGGCGGCTGCAGAGGAGGAGGAGGTGGATCATGGAGGGAGGATGGGTAGACACGAGTGGGAGGATGGAGCAAGCGTCTCAGCCAATATTAATCTTGCTCCTCGTTAGCGGCATGCAGCCCTTGTCCTCCGTGTCCTTTTTTCCCCTCCACTTCACCTCTTCGTCTGCTGGAGGATCTTCTCATTAGCCTTTAATCAGGGCCACTTGTGATCCCCGCTGACTGGCGACGGGTACTCAAAAACACTGCTGCTTCCTCCGTCTGCGAGCCGTCCAAAGCCTCACATTGCTAGTCAACGTGAGGCCTGCAGTGATGGAGGAGGAGGAGGAGTAGGAGGAGGAGGAGGAGGAGGAGGAGGAGGGGGTTAAACAAGCTGAAGAGAGAAGTAGGGGGAGGGGTAAGAATTCCAGAGAGAGAGAGAGAGAGAGAGAGAGAGAGAGAGAGAGAGAGAGAGAACGTACGACATTCTTGGTGGGAAGTCGTGCTTTAAAGAAAAGAGAGCGGCAGGGATTAAAAAAGATCAGAGAGAGAGAGAGAGAGAGAGAGAGAGAGAGAGAGGCGGGACGTGGAGGAACAAGCTACGGGGCAAAGAGGTGAGCTTTAATTCTGGCGGCGGCGAAATAAATCACTGGGATGAGGGATGGAAGGCTGAGGCTGGCGGCCCCCGTACGGCCCGCGTCAGCACGGCACAGCCACCCCGAAACCTGCCATGAATTAGCGAGTTGCGCAGACACGGAAGATAGAAAGGAAGGATGAATGGAAGAGGGAGTGAGAGACAGTTGTAAGGGGTGGAGAAAAACAAGGAAGGCAGGAGGAATGAGAAAAGTAAAAAACAGTATAAAGGAATATAAAAAGACAAGGAAGGAAGGATGAATGGAAGAGGGAGTGAGAGACTGTAGTAAGGGGTGGAGGAAAACAAGGAAGGCAGGAGGAATGAGAGAAAAAAAAAAAAAAACAGTATAAAGGAATATAAAAAGACGAGGAAGGAAGGAAGGACGGATGACTGGACGGAGTGAAAGGCGATAGTTAGAGATGGAGAAAGATGAGGAAGGAAAGAAGAAAGAAAGAAATGAGTGAACCAAGGAATGAAAAAAACAGTAGACATGAAAAAAAACATACGGAAGGAATAGGAAGAAGAAGGAAAAGAATAAATGAGGAAGGAAAAGATGATAATAAAGTAAACGTGCAAACGAGAAAGTAGAGAGTGCAGGAAAGAAAAAGGAAGGAAGAGATGAGAGAGAGAGAGAGAGAGAGAGAGAGAGAGAGAGAGAGAGAGAGAGAGAGAGAGAGAGAGAGAAGCAAGAAGACAGGAAGACAGACAGGAAGGAGGAAAAGAGACAAGGAGACAGACACGGAAATAATGACAGAAAGACGGAGGCAAGGAAGAACAGAAAAAGCGGTAGTCGAGTGGAAGGGGCAGGAGGTGGCAGGCAGAGACAGACAAGAGCGACGCGGTAGACAAATCTTTGGTGATGATAGTGGTAAACAGCGGCTGCCACCAATGAAGCGTTTATAGGGACGTGATGAATGTACCAGTGTGTGTGTGTGTGTGTGTGTGTGTGTGTGTGTGTGTGTGTGTGTATCAAGGAGGAGGAGTGCTGTGACCCCTGCCGAGTAGTGTCACGGCGGGTGTGTGTAGGCTGTTGCCATGGGAAGCAGCACCAGTCATGACGCAGAAGCAGTCGGAGGAGGAGGAGGAGGAGGAGGAGGTTGATGTGACGGAGCGGGGATGGGAGGGGAGGGGGTTGTAGCGACACGATTCTCCTTGCCTCAGCTCCGCCAACTGTGTGTTTGAGGGAGACGTGCAAGGCGCTACGTGAGTCGGTGAGGTGATGCATGACTTGGAGGTGGCGAGGAGGGCGATGGTTGGGCGGGAGGGAATGAGGAGAGTTTTTTTCTGCCCTCAAGAGTCCACCTGGAAACTTTGAGAGACTTTAATGATGATGATGATGATGATGACTAGAGATACAAAATTACCCCTCTTGCAACACACACACACACACACACACACACACACACACACACACACACACACACACACACACACACACAGAAAAAAACAGCCTGACTCACACATCCACGGATTGAAGCCAGCCCCCTTAGTCCCCCTTACACACACACACACACACACACACACACACACACACACACACACACACACACAGAAACAGCCTGACTCACATCCACCCCTTCATCCCCCCACACACACACACACACACACACACAATTTGGACAAGTGCCAAGAGAGAGAATCTGCTCTAATTATTCAGCTTGACACATGCGGCGCTGGTGTTCAAAAGAAAGGGGGGGGGGGGTATCTTCTCAGCGAGCCACGAGTATATGTGTTCGTATGTATGTGTGTGTGTGTGTGTGTGTGTGTGTGTGTGTGTGTGTGTGTCCCTTCAATTGGCCGAGCTAAAAGGAACTTGCTGTATCCACGCCGCCGGCCTTAGACTGGTGCACTTATTGCGTGAGTTAGTGATGCAAAGTATAGAACAGCTGACTGCACTCTCGCTCTCGCTGGTTACTGATGGTTTGAGTTCAGCGTGTGCTAAAACTAAGGGCAGGGGGTAGACTTGCTGTTCCTACGCTGGGCTGTGACTTCTGTCCGTACCTATGCGTGGGACAGTGATTGGAAGTAAAGTGTAGAGCAGGCTACTCATTTCCTCTGCATTGCCCGGCCCTTTTTCTTTTTTTAGAGACGGAGGTATCTCAAGGACAAATAAAAAAAATAAAGAAACGTTGGCGCTGCTCCTGCAAATAGTGCATAGTGTGTGTTTTGCCTTATACTTTCCACACCAAGATGTGTATTCTCTATGTATAATCAGAGGAAGTTGCAAATCAGGCTGCTCGTTCACTTGTAGAGTGCTTACATAAACAACACAACTGGTTTGGTTTATGCTTCTTACTGGTAAATTTTACTCAACATATTACTCACAAATATGATAATGAGTAAGAACAACTCACCCGATTTAATATACACGCCGACCGTTCGTTTGGGATACTTAGTTCACCTGTATCTCTCTGTCTCTCGTAAGTAAATCATGCACCTTGATGTAAAGCCGGTGGTATCAAGCTAACGGCTAAATAGAAAGATCTGCGAGACTCCTGTTAGTGTTTAAAGCGTCGACGTGAACAGATCCGTAATTGCTGTCATTAGACACTCGCTTGTGCTGCCAGAACGCGTGGATCACAAGGCGCTGGGCTGTAAACACTGATATTATATTTCTTAGTTGAAATTACCGATGGAGAATGTGATAATAGAATAGAGAATTATTATTATTATTATTATTATTATTATTATTATTATTATTATTATTATTATTATTATTATTATTATTATTATTATTATTATTATTATTATTATTATTACCACCACCACTACTACTACTACTACTACTACTACTACTACTAATAATAATAATAATAATAATAATAATAATAATAATAATACAGGTAGACGTAGTATTAGTACCAGTAATAATTGACGAAGCAGCAGTAACAATAGTAGTAGTAGTAGTAGTAGTAGTAGTAGTAGTAGAGTAGTAGTAACATGGGCACATCTTATCACCCTCATAATATAATTATCATGTTATTGCACACACGCACACACACACACCACGCGCATGGCTACCACCCAAGACCCACCCCTGCCTCTGCCCCTCCTCCCTCAGCTCTCCGCCCTCACCTTTACTGCCCCCCCCCACCCCCGCCCTCACCTTTACTAGCCCCCACCCCTCCTCTTCGCGCCTCCAAGGGGGGGGGCGGGGGGGGGGCCTGGCCATGTTACCTCAGCGTTAAAGTGAGTGCGTCCTTGAGCTTGAAGGTCAGTGAGCCGCCCCGCCACGCAGTCACGGGATGATGTGACGGCGGAGGAGGACGACGAGGAGGAGGAGGAAGAGGAGGAGGAGATGAAGAAGGAGGTGAAGGATTAAGAATAAGAAGGAAAAGAAGAAGAGTGAGAGAAAAGAGAGAGGAGGAGGAGGAGGCGAAGTTCGTGCGAAGGCGAAGGCAAAGAAAATGTATTCTAAGAAATTATAGAAAAAAAAAATGAAAAAAAGGAGCAGTGGAAGATGGAAGAAAAGACGAAGAGGAAGTATAGAAGGAGGAGAAAGAAACGAAGGTAAAGAAGGAGGAGAAAGAAAAGGAGGTAAAGGTAAAAGAGGAAACGGCGGAAGAAAAGAAAGAGGAGAAGAAGGAGGAAAAAGGAAGGAACATAATATAAAAAGGAAAAGAGGTGCATTTATTTATAGGAAGATGTGAAGGAGATGGAAGAGGAGGAGGAGAAGGAAGAAGAAAATAAGGAACAACATAAAAAGAGAAGGAGGAGGAAGAGAAGAAGGCGGACGAAGTAAAAAAAAAAGGAAGAAACAGAATATAGAAGGGAGGAAGGAGGAAGACCATTTTTAGGGAGAAGTGATGGGGAAGGAAGAGGAAGAGAAGAAGGAAGACGAAGGAAGGCAAAAAATAGAAACATGATTTAAAAAGAAAAGAAGGAAGGTTTTTTTTTATAGTAAGAGGTGAAGGAGGAGAAAAAAAAGAGGAGGGAAAAAAAGAAGATAGTAAGTGAAGAGGGACATTAATTTATAGGAAAAGGTGGAGGAGATGAATGATGGAACTGGAGAAGGAGGAGGAGAAAGAAGATGAAGAAAGGAAGAATCAGAATAAGGTAGATAAAGGACTCTAATTAATAGGAAAAGGTGGAGAAGATGGATGCTGGAAGAGGAGGAGGAGGAGGAGGAGGAGGAGGAGGAGGAGGAGGAGAAAGAAGATGAAGAAAGGAAGAATCAGAATAAGGTAGATAATGAACGCTAATTAATAGGAAAAGGTGGAGAAGATGGATGCTGGAAGAGGAGGTGGAGGAGGAGGAGGAGGAGAAAGAAGATGAAGAAAGGAAGAATCAGAATAAGGTAGAGAAAGAACACTAATTAATAGGAAAAGGTGGAGAAGATGGATGCTGGAAGAGGAGAAGGAAGAGGAGGAGGAGGAGGAGGAGGCGGCTTTTTTTCCTCCTCCCCGAAGTGTGTGGAGAATGGCAATTTTCCTCACCACTGCTCCACTTTATTATGTTACTCCTCCCACAATTTTTTTTTTTATAATCGGCTTTCCATCATGTACTCTCCATTTTTTAGTCCTTTTTTTATACTCTCTCTCTCTCTCTCTCTCTCTCTCTCTCTCTCTCTCTCTCTCTCTCTCTCTCTCTCTCTCTCTCTCTCTCTCTCTCAATCAGTCAATCAATCAATCGTCGACTTTTGAAATTTGCCATTTTCTGTAGGCGGCTTACTCGATTTTTTAATTTTTTTTTATGAAGAAGAAAGTTGATTTAAGGAGTGAGGGAGCGACCTTTATTCGTTTTATTGTGGTTTCTGCTGCGGTGTGTGTGTGTGTGTGTGTGTGTGTGTGTGTGTGTGTGTGTGTGTGTGTGTGTGTGTGTAGGAACGTTCTTTGTCTCCTTATCCTCCTCCTCCTCCTCCTCCTCTTCCTCTTCCTCTTCCTCCTCCTCCTCCTCCTCCTCCTCCTCCTCCTCCTCCTCTTTCCCCTTTGTTGCTCTTTCGTTTCCTACTCGAACTCCTTTTCCTGCTTTTTTACACTTCTTGGATCTTCCTCTTCCTCCTCTTTCCCCTATCTTCTCATCCTCGTCATCCTTCTCCATAGGTTATCGAGTGGCGTCCTGTCACCAGCACAAAGGGTCACTTATAAAACCGATTGTCTTTATTACATATTTAGTGTGTGTTATTTAATTTGTTACATTACTTTTCTTACATGTCTTCATCACCGAAATCTGACTAAAAATCTCCTTATCAAAGTCTCCCTGTGACACATATGGGGGAAAGGGGGGGGGGGGGGGATGCCCTATGGCGCCCGATTGCGGAGTCTCCAAAAAGGGTCTTGGTTGTATTAAGTGGTCGGAACCCGATAACTCGAAATATCAGTCTGCCGATTCAAGGTCATTTCTTATCCTTAAATCTACTTGACCTGGTTTCACGTTGTTTCTCCTTCACCACGAGAACCACCACCGCCACTTCCTTCTTTCATCTTTCCCTTTCTCCTTCCTTTTTTCCCTTCGAAGCCCCCTATCTTTCTCCTCTTCTCCTCCTACGCCTCCTATACCACCACCACCATCACCTCGCTTCTGTCTTTTTTCCTTCCTTCTATCCTCCTCTTCCTCCTCCCTCCATCCCTCCCTCCCTCCCTCCCCTCCTCTGACCCCCCCCCCCCCGAAAGAGCCGGCGGTGGGTGGTTTTTGTTGGCCGTACTAGGGTTGCCTTTTTTGGCTAATCGTCCTGTCTTTCTTTGTATTTAAGTGTTTATGATGTCTTTGTCTCTCGTTGGCCGTGTCCGGGGATGTTTGTGTAATCTTTTTTTTTTTTTCTTCTTTTTTTTCCTTTTTTTTATTTTACTTTCCGTCTCTTCGATCTGTTGTGTTTCAGTTTAGACAGGAAGATAAACTGATAGATAGAAAGATAGACAGAAAGATTACTAGGTGAATTGATGGATGGCAAGGTAGATTGATGGATCGGTAGTGGATAGGTTGATGAATAGGGAGATGGACAGATAAACAGAAAGGAGAAAAAAATGACAGACGATTAGAAGGGCAAAGCGGCAGACAGGTAGACAGACAAAAAAGACATACCTACGACACACACACACACACACACACACACACACACACACACACACACACAAGGTGGGCCCCATATGTACCCTATTCCTCCTAGGTCATCAACCCTCCACTTCACCCCCCAACCCCCTTCCCTCCTCCCTCTTCTCTCCTCCACTTCTCCACCCTCGTCCACCACCACCGCTCCCCTCTTTCACCACCTCCACCACAAAAAGCCTCAGCCTCGCTCCTTCAACCCCCTTCCACCTCAACTCCCCTCTCCTCCTCCACCTTCACCTCCACCATCATCACCACCTACACTAATCCCTTCCTCCTCTTCCACCACCACCACCTTCCACTCCTCCTCCTCCTCCTCCTCCTCCTCCTCCTCCACTACAGTCCGCATATTATCCCCACTTCCCCTATTTATCTTTTTGGTCTTCCCCTCTTCCCTTCTCTCTCCCGCCTCCTCCCCTCCCTCTCCCCCTCCTTCCCCCTCCCCCCCTCTTCTTTGGCAAGTGTTATGGTCTTTGTTTTCTTACCTTTATTTACCTGCTTTTATGTTTTTTTTTTCTTCCTCTTTCTCGTCTCTAATTTCTTGCCTTATTCGCGTTTGTCTTTTCTGTGATGTGGGTTTTCTTTTCTTTTTTCGTACCTCGCTCTTTTTTTGTTTTCTCTTTGTCCTGTTCTGCAGCAGCTATATGTTTTTTTTTTTCTCGTATTTTTTGTCATATTATTTGTCTCTCCATCTTTATTACTGAACCGAGTATACTTTATTTTATTTTATTGGAAGAGATTTAATAATTATTCCTTTTCCTTCACTTCCTCTTACCTTTTTTTATCTCTTTTACTTTTCTCTTTATATATAAACCGATGATGAATTAGCTTTGGTACGTGCAGTTTTTTTGTTTTTAATCATGTTGTCTTTCGTTGTGTGTTTCTCGCTTTTTTTTTTATTCTTTGTCATCTTTCGTCCAGTGAACATTTAATAATACGAGACTTTATACTTCTACCTTTTCGTGTCCTGTTTTTTTTTTCCCCCATCATCTACTCCCTCAGATGTGAAAGCGACGATTGATTAGCTTACCTTTGTTTTGTTTTGCTTTTGTCTTTTTATTGCCGTCATTTAAATGCTCTTTGTCTCATTGTTTTGTTTCCTCTCGTCATATCAGCATTTTTTTTTTATATGTTTTTTTGTCACAAGTGTTTTTCCCCGGAAGCCGCGTACATTTTTTATACCTCGGAGTCTCTTTTTTATCTTTTTGTTTGTTTCCTTCCTCGTAGTTCGTTACACCTATACTGTTTTAATGAGCTCCACGTCTTCCTTCTTCGGTTGCTCCTCGTCCTCGTCTTCCTCTCCCTCCTCTTCATCCTCCTGTTCATTCTCTTTATTTTTTCTTCGTTGTTTTCTTCATATTTTTTTTAGAAGACTCATTTTTTTTTTGCGTTTTTCCTCCTTTTAGTTTCTATCATTCATTGACATTTATTTTTTAATGGAATAAGACCTGCTCATCCACTTTATTTTTCTTCTTTTTTTTTTTTCAAAGGATATACACATTTTCTTCCTGCGTTTTTCTCCCTTCTAGTTTCCTTTATCAGTTAACATACCTTTTTTTATTCAATGGAAGACTGATTCTTTTTTTGGTTGTTACTGGCTTACTTTTTTTTTCTTTCTTCAATAGCTTCATCAATGGAGGACTATTTTTTTTTATTTGTTACTGACCTTTTCTTCTTTCTTTCTTCAATAGCTTCATCAATCTTCCCGTCTCCTTCAGCATTCACACACATCCTCTTTTCCGAGTGCACGTCCTTGACTTATCTTTCACGTCGTCCCTTCTCTTTTCCTTCTTACTCATCTCCTTCCCTTCCCCTCTTTGTTTTTCTTTCTCCACTCTCCCTCTATCGTCCCTTCTCGCCTTCTTCCTTCCTCCTCGTCTTCTTCCCTTCCCTTCTTTGTTTTTCTTTCTCGACCCTTCCTCCATCGTCCCTTCTCGCCCTTATCTTTCCCCTCCTCCTCGTCTTCTTCCCTTCCCTTCTCTGTTTTTCTTTCTCGACCCTCCCTCTATCGTCCCTTCTCGCCCTTATCTTCCCCTTCCTCCTCGTCTTCTTCCCTTCCATTCTTGATTTTTCTTTCTCGACCCTCCCTCTATCGTCCCTTCTCGCCCTTATCTTTCCCTTCCTCCTCGTCTTCTTCCCTTTCATTCTTGATTTTTCTTTCTCGACCCTCCCTCTATCGTCCCTTCTCGCCCTTATCTTCCCCTTCCTCCTCGTCTTCTTCCCTTCCATTCTTGATTTTTCTTTCTCGACCCTGCCTTTATCTATACATCGATCTTCCTCGTTCCTTTCTCTTTCCCTTTCCTACTCTTCACCTTTCCTACTGTCCTTGATCTCGCTTTCTCCTCCCTGCCCTCCTCACATTGTCCCTTTTCCCTCAATCTCTTTCACATCTTCCTCGTCTTCTTCCTTTCTCTCTTTAATTATCTATTTCCCCGCCTTCCCTTCCTCGAATATCTCCCTCTTATTGCTCTTCCTTTTTTTAGTACGAGTATTAAGAAAGCTTAGGTTAAGACATGAAGTTGGTATTTTTTTTTACAACAAAGGAGTCAGTTCAAGGGCATAAAAAATGGAAACAATAATGAAAAAAAAAAAAAAAAAAAAGCCCGCTACTCACTGCTCCCAAAAAGAGTTAAGAGGAGTGGCCGAAAGATAGTATTGCGAGTTAGGTTTCTTTTCCTTCTCCACGCCTTTAACTTCCTCTTCGAACAGATGAGGAGAGATGCTGGTGAAGTTGAATACGGGTTAGGTGAAGTTAGGCGAGGGTAAAAACAGGTTAGGTTAGATTAAGCTGTTGCGAGTTAGGTTTCTTTTCCTCCTCCACGCCTTTAACTTCCTCTTCGAACTGGTGAGGAGAGATGCAGGTGGAGTTAATTACGGGTTAGGTGAAGTTAGGCGAGGGTAAAAACAGGTTAGGTTAGATTAAGCCTCATTACCCTTCGTTCCTGTATTTCTCATCGCTTTGTCGGTCACGTTTCCACAGGTCCTTTTTTTTTATATATCCTCACTTTTTTTCAGATTTTTTTGTAAAGGATTATTTTGTCATCATCTTCATTATTTTAAGTTCTGTCATCACCTTCATTATCATCATTTCGTTGCAGTTTTGTCATTGTAATTGTTGTTATTATTATTTTTATTATTGTTGTTGTTGTTACATGTTTAAGATTACATTGTTTGACCTTGAATATCCTTAGTGTTACCATGAGAGAGAGAGAGAGAGAGAGAGAGAGAGAGAGAGAGAGAGAGAGAGAGAGAGAGAGAGAGAGAGAGAGAGAGAGAGAGAGAGAGAGACTATAATAGCCTTTCTGTACCTAATCCCCACTTATTAGTCCCTCTCACTCAGGCCAGGTAAAAGTCGTAGTCCAGGTGACGGTGTATAATTAATTGGCCGGGCGGAAGTTTATTGAAATGACGCGCACTTTGTAGAACCTGATATTTTTTTTTTCTTTTTCTTTTTACAGGAAAGGAAGCAGCTCAAGGGCATAAAAAAAGTGTAGCGAAAAAAAAAAAAGCCCGCTAAACGCTGCTCTTAAAAATATAAAAGCAAAGAGTGGCCAAAAGAGAGGTCAATTTTTCGGGTGGAGAGGTGTCTTCAGATTGCATAGGTTTCCAGAGGCCACGATTTGTACACGGTCTCAACTTTTCTCCATCACGAACACACACACACACACACACACACACACACACACACACACACACACACACACACACACACACACACACACCAGCAAATAAAACGTGATTGCTTGCTTGCTTCCTTTTTTTTTTTTTACTGTAAAGGAAACAGTTCAAAGGCAAAAAAACAATAATAATGAGATAATATTCATGTCATCGTATAGAAACATTAAGCATTTAGATAAGGAGAAAAAAAAACGAAAAAAAAAAAGAATGTTAAACTTATACGTGTTCCAGTGTAATAAAAAAAATAATCCGGTCTTGTAAATTTTAAAGGTTACTTGACACCCCTTTCAAAGTATCGAGGTCGCAGGTACGGAGGAAAATAAGAGAAAGTCACCTGGAGAGTTCATTACCGCGGCGGGTGTAGACTTGATTTATTGTCTCTCCGCCGCCTCGTCGTCGTAAGGAAAGTAGAGGGAATAACAATTTTTTTATTTTTTTATTGACAACTTCCTTCGGTGGTGTCTCTGTAACTAATGACACCAACGCTCAGGGAAGTGAAGAAACCCCAAATACTAAACTTCCTTCGGTGGTGTCTCTATAACTAATAACACCAACGCTCAGGGAAGTGAAGAAACCCCAAATACTAAACTTCCTTCGGTGGTATCTGTGTAACTAATAATAACACCAACGCTCAGGGAAGTGAAGAAACCCCAAATACTAAACTTCCTTCGGTGGTGTCTCTGTAACTAATAACACCAACGCTCAGGGAAAAGATGAAACCCCAAATACTAAACTTCCTTCGGTGGTGTCTCTGTAATTAATAACACCAACGCTCAGGGGAAAGAAGAAACCCCAAATACTAAACTTCCTTCGGTGGTGTCTCTGTAACTAATAATAACACCAACGCTCAGGGAAAAGAAGAAACCCCAAATACTAAACTTCCTTCGGTGGTGTCTCTGTAATTAATAACACCAACGCTCAGGGAAAAGAAGAAACCCCAAATGCTAAACTTCCTTCGGTGGTATCTTTGTAACTAATAATAACACCAACGCTCAGGGAAAAGAAGAAACCCCAAATACTAAACTTCCTTCGGTGGTGTCTCTGTAACTAATAATAACACCAACGCTCAGGGAAAAGAAGAAACCCCAAATGCTAAACTTCCTTCGGTGGTGTCTCTGTAACTAATAATAACACCAACGCTCAGGGAAAAGAAGAAACCCCAAATGCTAAACTTCCTTCGGTGGTGTCTCTGTAACTAATAATAACACCAACGCTCAGGAAAAAGAAGAAACCCCAAATACTAAACTTCCTTCGGTGGTGTCTCTGTAACTAATAATAACACCAACGCTCAGGGAAAAGAAGAAACCCCAAATATTAAACCCCATTATCACTAACATTCTCATCAATATCATGCCATCAAGTCACTATCAGAAGTTTCGAGCAAGTCACTATCACAGGAGTTTCGAGGCACCAATCCTCCCGACTCTGACCTCTCTTTAGGCCACTCTTCTGAACTCATTTTTTTTTAAAGGGACAGTGTTTAGTGGGCTTTTTTCTCATTATTTTTTTTCCTTGAGCTGCCTCCTTTACTGTAAAAAAAAAAAGTGTATGCGTAATATAAAAAGAGAAGGATGAGGTTTTGTCTATATTAAGAGGCGTACAGTAACGAAGAGGAGGAGGTTTTTTTTTTTTTTTTTTTACACATACTCAACAGCATGATAATCTAACACATGACAAAAAAATTCAGTCACCAGTTTTGACCTCCTTTGTGTTTTCCTTCTTTTCTTTTCTTAAATCTGATAACTAATGCCTTGTCATGGTATAATCCGTGCAATTAAAGCCCCCCCCAAAAAAGAGTTAAACATGTTAGTCACTGTGGACTTGCAAATCTGGCTTAGACTCAGCAAGGAAACTGTTGAAAATATATAAAAAAGTGAGGCCTGGAATTCATTGTTCGTAATTGTACTGAAGACCGATATAAAAAAATAGAAATAGTAGTAGTAGTAGTAGTAGTAGTAGTAGTAGTAGTAGTAGGAGAGAGAGAGAGAGAGAGAGAGAGAGAGAGAGAGAGAGAGAGAGAGAGCAGGGGACATAAGCACCCAACACACACAGGCACGGACCATTAATTTTATTCTGAGACAAAAAAATGACAGTGAATTTACTTACCCTGGACTCCCTCTCCTCTCCTTTGTGTGCCATGTTGCAGCTCCTCTTCCTCCTCCAACTCCTCTTTCTCTTCCTCTTCCTCCTCCTCTATTCTCCTGCCCTCCCCACCCCTCTGTATTGTCTCACCACCAACACCTCCTCCTCCTCCTCCTCCTCCTCCTCCTCCTCATATGCCCTCCCTCTTCTTGCCACGCGCCGCTCGCCCACCACCACCACCACCACCACCACCAGTCATGACACACGAGCCTGCCTGTCTGCCTGCCTGCCTGCCTTCCTTTCTTCCTTGTTCTCATATGCTCGCCAGTTTTTTTTATTTTTTTATTTATTTATTTTTTTAATTTTTTTTTCTTCCACTTCACTGAGTTACTTGACGGGTGAAACGAACGACCTAAAAGAACCATCTCCCCCTCCCCCCTCCCCTCGACCCCCTCCCACTCGTCCCCTAATTATTGTTCTTTTTTTTGTTGTTTCCCCTGTTTTCTTTTCTTGTTTTATCGTCTCAGGAACTTTTTTTTTTCTTTCTTTTAAGAGAAGGATATAAGGAGGTCACGTTATTGTTATTTTTCTTCATCCCTTCTTTTCACTTTTTTGGGTAAGAGATTTTTAATGGTTGTGTTTTTAGAAGGAAGCTGTAGATTATTGTAAGTTCGGATTTCATTTATCTATTTTTGGGGGGAGGGGGTGTGGATAGAAAGGGGTTGGGTGTTCGGTTACTTCATCGGAGTTAATCGTAGAGTGACTAAGCTGCATTCACGATTTCGTATAGGCAAGAGTGAAGTTTAGTGTTTTTTCTCGAGATTGTCTAAAACCACACTATTGGGAATACACACTTGACTGAAAATCGTGGACTAATCTCCTTTACATTCACTTTTTTTGTATATAAGGAAAGAGTTTTCCCTTTATATTAGAATTATCGTCACCACTTAACAGGGAATACAGACTTGACTGGATATCGTGCATTAAACTCATATCTATTCACTATTTTGTATGGCAAGAAAGATGTTTGAATCTGTCCTTTTTTATTGAGATTATCGTAAGACATCCATAGAGAATATAGAGTTGGCTGGATATCGTGCACTAAACTCATATTTATTCACTATTTCGTATGGCAGGAAAGATGTTTGAGTTTTCCTTTCGTTTTGGGTTTATCAGAAGACACTATAGGGAATACGGAGCTATGCGGAAATCGATACTTTTGATTGGATTTACATGTGGCCGTGAAATGCTATACCGATCGTGTCCGTATATATACACCACCTCACCACCACCACCATTATCTTTTTTTTTTTTAATTAAGGGTATAGTTGGAAGAGGAAGTGGGTTAGTGGTAAAGGTACAGGTGGGGGAGTAGGAAAGACAGTAGGAATGTACAGTTGTATGGTGTAGGTTCGTTAGTTGTTCTGGTTTTCACGTCTCTAGTATCTCCCACCGCTCCCTCCCTCTCCCCCTACTCCACCTCTTCTGCCTTCTCCTAATGGTATTATTGGAGTGGCAGGAAGGCTAGAGACGTTCGTTTGTTCCCCTTCGTTTGTGTTCCCACTCGAGCAGGAAGATGCGTCACTGGGAAATGATATCGACTTAACACACACACACACACACACACACACACACACACACACACACACACACACACACACACACACACACACACTGTCTCACGGAATTCGCAAGGTTCCAAAATTGATTAACTAGTTATATAAGAAATACTATAATGAAGTGAATAATTATTAGCGGCCTTATCTACAAATTACTCTTTACCTATTTAATTAACACTTTATATGATACACGCGTAAATTTTCATCCTTTTATTAACATTTTAGAAGATATACTCATTCATATTCACCTTTTAATTGACATTTTAAAAGATACATAATTTCCACGCCCTCATGGCCAACTATCTTCACGCACTTTACAATATCTCAATGACCCCAATTATTATCTTATTCTATTGGCCTTTTCCCTCTTCCCTGAGTGGCCCGCCTCACCTCTGGCGCCATCAAGGACTCCATATTTCTGTTTTTATTCCTTAATGTTTTTTCTTTACCCTTCAGCTTCTCGCCTTCCTTAATGGTACACAACACTTCCAGACATATTCTAAAGGACAATCACCACAGGGCATCGGATCACATGGCGGGCCGGAAGGAAATAAAAATAAGTGGTATGCGTGGAACATGAAGAGATTCGAAAGGGTCAAGGAACGGAATGGGAATGGAAAGGGATGTAATGAAAGAATGGGAAGGGAAGAAAGGGGCATGGGGGAGGGGCATGATGACCCTAGGAGGAATTGGAACAGGAAGGGAAGGGAAGAGAGAATGAGGAAGGGAACGGGTCGGAATGAGACAGGAATGGGACGGGCAACGAAACGGAAAGGGATGTACTGAAGGAATGGAAGGGGAAGGGACAAGGGGGAAGGGATATGACGAAGCTAGAAGGAAGGGAAAGGAGTATGGGGCAGGGAAGGGACGGAATGACACGATTGGGACAGAACGAAACAGCAAGGAATGTTATGAAAGAATGGAAGGGGAAGGGACAAGTGAGAGCGGATATCATAAAGCTATATAGAAGGAATTGAAACAGATAGAAAAGGGAATATGGGTCAGGGAACGGATTGGAACGGAATGGGTTAGGGAACGGAACATGAGTTTGACAGAACGTGACACAACTGGAAAGAACGAGACGGGAAGGGATAATGGAAAAAATGACGGGATGTGAGAGACCGGGAAGGGACGAGATGGGATGGGGATGGACTAGAAAGAACTTGACAGGATCGGACACGAATTTGATAGACACTGGAAAGGAGTCACGACAGAACTTAATGAAACGTGAAATAATGGGATTAGAGAAACAAATCGTGCAGTCAGAAGGAGGCATCGAAACTAGGATGAAGTGGACGGGCCGGGGGAAGAATGTTAAGGGGGGCGGAGGGGGGCGGGGCAAGGCAAGGCGGGGGCGGGGGCGGGATGAAAGAAGCCGAGCAAGGAAAAGGGGTCGGAGGGGGCGCGGGGGGGGGCGGTGGGGGGGAGCAGTGCGTGGGAGGCTGTGAGAGGATCTGGGTTCATGACGCAACTCGCTCTGGCTGACTACCGAGCTGACTGATTGGATGACTGACTGGCTGATTGGATTACTTACTGGCTAGTTGGCTGGCTGATTGGATGACTGACTGGCTGGATGACTGGCTGATTGGATAACTGACTGGTTGGATGGCTGACTGATTGGATGACTGGATGGCTGGATGACTTGCTGATTGGATGACTGACTGGCTGGATGACTGGCTGATTGGATGACTTACTGGCTAGATGGCTGGCTGATTGGATGACTGACTGGCTGGATGACTGGCTGATTGGATGGCTGACTGGCTGATTGGATGACTGACTGGCTGATTGGATGACTGACTGGCTGGATGGCTGACTGATAGGATGACTGACTGGCTGGATGGCTGGCTGATTGGATGACTGACTGGGTGAATGACTGGCTGATTGGATGACTGACTGGCTGGATGGCTGGCTGATTGGATGACTGACTGGTTGGATGACTGGCTGATTGGATGACTGACTGGCTGGATGGCTGATTGGATGGCTGGATGACTGGCTGATTGGATAACTTACTGGCTAGATGGCTAGCTGATTGGATGACTGACTGGTTGGATGGCTGACTGATTGGATGACTGACTGGGTGATTGGATGGCTGGATGGCTGGATGACTGACTGATTGGATGACTTACTGGCTGGATGACTGACTGGCTGGATGGCTGACTGATCGGATGGCTGGATGACTGACTGGCTGAATGGTTGGCTGATTGGATGTCTGACTGGCGAACTGATTTGATGACTGAATGGCTGGCGGACTGACCGTATGGCTAACTGGCAAACGGACTGGCTGGCTGGATGGCTGACTGGCGGACTGGATGGCTGACTGACCGACCGACTGGATAGCTGACTGGATCACCCCTGGACTGTGTGTTGGTGGCGCATTACGTGGAAAGTCCCTGGCTCTTCCTCCTCCTCCTCCTCCTCCTCCTCCTCCTCCTCCTTCTCCTCTTTGTCATCTTAGTGCTTCAGGGGGTCAGGCTTTTCCGTGTATATTTAAAAAAGCGTCGACTTTGTATTACGAAGCTTTGTGTGCGTTTTTTAGCCTCCACTGGAAACTTCCCTTTAAAATATTCAAGCATTTTCTCTAATTATCTTTGTGTATATATATTTTTTTTTAATTTGGTTGTGAATCTAGAAGTTTGTTTCATAAGTCAACGAATGTATTTTTTTTACGTTCCAGATGTTAGCAGTGCGGCTGAACTGGAAATGTTTTTTTGTTTTTTTCAATTTTCTCTTTTTTTTTAACACAAGCAGTCATGTTGGAGTCATAATGGACTTTTTCAAAATTTTAGTTGGATTACATTTTCATCATATCAACAACCTTTATGACGCGGCAAAGTGTGTGTGTGTGTGTGTGTGTGTGTGTGTGTGTGTGTGTGTGTGTGTGTGTGTGTGTGTGTGTGTGTGTGTGTGTGTGTGTGTGTGTGTGTGTGTGTGTGTGTGTGTGTGTGTGTGTGTGTGTGTGTGTGTGTGTGTGTGTGTGTGTGGAGGTGTGTGTGTGTGTGTGTGTGTGTGTGTGTGTGTGTGTGTGTGTGTGTGTGTGGGGGTGTGTGTGTGTGTGTGTGTGTGTGTGTGTGTGTGTGTGTGTGTGTGTGTGTGTGTGTGTGGGAGGGGCTGTTGTGTGTGTGTGTGTGTGGGGGGGGTGTGTGTGTGGGGGGGTGGGTGGTGTGGAGCAGGCGTGGGGGTGGTGGGGTGGAGGGGTGCAGGGTGGGGGGGTGTGGAGGGGTGTGAGCGGGCGTGGGTGGGTGTGGAGGGGCAAGAGCGGTCGTGGGTGGGTGTGGAGGGGTGGGAGTGGGCGTGGGTGGGTGTGGAGGGGAGGGAGCGGGTGTGGGGGGGTGTGGAGGGGTGGGAGTGGGCGTGGGTGGGTGTGGAGGGGTGGGAGCGGGTGTGGGTGTTAGAAGCGCGTGCAGCCGTCCCGCCGGCAGGTCTAGCACTGGCTGGAGGCGAAAGAGCGTCGCATAAAGTTGGGTGAGAGGCGGCGTGGATGGGCCTCGTCTTTGTCCGGCCTCGTAGGTGGTGGTGGCAAGCCTGCTGGAGCCTGGAGGAGTCTGGGCTGCTTCAGGATTAGCTATACACTCTCAAGGCTCACTGCTTGTTTATCAGACTTATCTACGGCCTCACAGGAAAGCCTTGGAGATGGATGTAGACTTGAAGCCGCCTAAGCCGCCGCCATTCACCCCTTTTTTGTCCCTTCCTTCTCAGCAGACTTTCCGCCCGGCTCCGAGGAACAAGACAAGGCTCTCCCGAAACGGTTTCTTGTGTTTTTAAGGGGGTTGTATTTCACTGCTTGTTTTATCGGCTGGAAGACCTTACGGGTAGGCGGGTGAGTGGCGGGATAGGACGAACACGGAAGACGGGTAGGCAGGGAGGCAGGCAGGTCCTCTCCAAGCCAGCCAGCTAGTCCCCTTTGTTCCCCTGCTTCCAGACGCCCGTCCTTCCTCCCCCAGCACCATGCCCCCCACAACGCTTGTATGATTCCGACCCCTTTAAAGTACTGGGCGGGATGACGTCAAGAGGCGACGTCACACGCAAGCTGCCCAGTCACAGTCGCGCCTTGGCCGGGGTGCGGGGGGGCGGCTCCGAGGGGCGTGGCCTAGTGCTAAGGCAGAAGTAGGCGTCTGACGTGGGTGGGGGTAGAGACGTATTTGCTTCCAGGAGGCTGACGGAGAAGGAAAGCGGGAAAGTGGGGCGAAGTGTAGCAGTCGGGAGAGAGCGGCGAAGATGGCGGGAGTGCTGATGCTGCTGGAGGTGATGATAAAGGGGAGGAAGAGGGGCCGCACGGACTTGAGGAGTTGGGGGGAGGGGGGCACGGCTATTACAGGGTTATTTGGTCATTATGGCTTCGGCTGTAATCGTGAAGTCTGACTGGGGCGACGGTCTCACGATGATGATTGTAATGATGGCCCTTATGACTTCCCGACGTGGTGGGCGTGGAGGTAACTGGGAGCGGCAGAAGACAGGGGGGAAGGGGTGATGGGGTGATAGTTAGCAGGGGAGGTGGTGATGGCAGAGGTGGTGTGTTAAGAATGATAGGTAGCGATACAGGAGGTTGTAGGGGTGGTGGTAGGGGGTTGTAGATATTTGTCTGGGATAGTAGCAGTAGTAATAGTAGTAGTAGTAGTAGTAGTAGTAGTAGTAGTAGTTTTAGAAGCAGCAGTAAAAGTAGGGGATGTTTAATATTAAATAACCCTATGGTAGCAGTAATAGCAGCAGCAGTAATAGTAGTAGCAGTAGTAGTAGTAGTAGTAGTAGTAGTAGTAGTAGTAGTAGTAGTGACGTTAATAGTAGTAATTACACATGTGATAATGAAAACTGAATAGAATATAATGTTAGTGATGATGATGATGATGATGATGATGATGATGATGGGGATGATAACGGTGCCGCTGCCGCTGATGGTGGTGGTTAGGGCGGCAGTAGAGGTGGTGGCGGTGGTGGAGGTAATGATGATGGTAATGGCGCCGCCCTTAGTGTTGTCGTTAGGAATTATCCCCACGGAGCTAATGGCGTAGGAACCCCATAAAAAAAAAAAACAGCCAATTTGGAGGAAGCCACTCATGCCACCTTTGACCTGCTCTAGGTACGCAATATTTTTCTTCGTCTTCGGTGCATCTTCGCCCTCTGGAGTCTTCGGGTATTGCGTCGACTAGGCCTGCCACGAGTATGGGTCATTTAGTTTGAAGTTTATAGTTGTGGGGATCATGATTTTTTTTTTCCGCCACCGTCTTGATGTGTGTGTGTGTGTGTGTGTGTGTGTGTGTGTGTGTGTGTGTGTGTGTGTGTGTGTGTGTGTGTGTGTGTGTGTGTGTGTGTGTGTGTGTGTGTGTGTGTGTGTGTGTGTGTGTGTGTGTGTGTGTGTGAGAGAGAGAGAGAGAGAGAGAGAGAGAGAGAGATAAACATAGATAGATGTTGATAGGTAGGTAGATAAATAGATAGAGATAGACTACATAGATAAATGAATAGATGAAATTGAATTCGTTCCTTATTTTTCCCTTAATTAAATACTCACCACATCCGTCGAGCGTCTCATCAAGGCAAGAGTTCACGTTTGAAATAAATATTTTCCAATCTTAACGCCGTAATTCATTTTCGTCCGCTTCGCCTGCTTGGTGGCTTCCAACGGGGTCTCACCAATGACCTTGTTTACAAATATATTTTTTTTTCACTTGCCTTTGAAATTCTTAACACATATACGCTCTAATTTTCTCCACCCTTCCCAGACGGTATCCATATACTAGGGCCTTGTCCGCCCTCGTATGGAGTATGCATCTCGTGTGTGTGGGAGGGCTCCACACACACGGCCTTTTTGGATAGAGTAAAGTTAAAGGCTTTTCATCTCATCAGCTCTCCTCCTCTTACCGGAAGTCTTCTACCCCATAAGGTCCTCCGCAATGTTGCCTCCTTTTCTATCTTGTATCGACATTTTCATGCTAATTGATATTATAAACTTGCTAACTACATGCCACCCTCCTCCCACGGCCCCGCTGCACAAAATTTGCTACTCAAGCTCATACTTACGCTATACAAACCCCTTGTGCAAGAGTTAACCAGCATCTTCATTATTTCATCCTTTTCGCTGGTAGCCTCTGAAACAGCCTTCCTGTGTCTGAATGTCCTCCAGCCGACGACATAGTCAAGATGGAAATATCAAGACTCTCCTCCAGACTGCACAAACGCATAATCGTTCCTCCACTGTACGGCGACCACCAGCCCGTGTACCCATCCCCTAGCGTCTAGCCGTCCATGAAAGGGCATCAAGGGAAACTAAGCAACCGATGCAGACCCAAACAAGAGTCCCTTCGATGAGCCGACATGGATTGGAAAAATAAGAGACAGTAACAGCAAAGTAAGGAATGGAATGAAAAGGGGGAGGGGGGGGGGGGGGGAGAAAAACAGTACCTAATAAAAAAAATAATATACAAGTAGATTTTAGTAGCAACAGTTATAACAGTAATAAAGGAAGGTTGGATTAGGTTGTCGTGTCGTCGGGGGCAGACCTTGAAGCGTAATTGAGCCTCGGCGTCCCTCACATTAATCTTCTCACCTTGCCAGCGCGAAGGCCCTCAGAGGCGTGTGCATCAAGGCGGCTTTCCCTCACACAAAGCGGGGAGGGGAAGGAGGAGGAAATAGGTGACGGAGGGTCTTTAAGCAAGTCAGGCAAAGGGGAAATACACAAGAGGCTGAGACGAAACTGAAGGGGGAGGAGGGGAAGGTGAAGAAGGAGGAGGAGAAGGAAAATCGAACGTAAATGAGTAGGAATGATGCAGTGAACGAACTAAGCTAAGGGAAAGGTCACACGAAGATAAGACGAAACTGAAGGAGAAGTAGGAGGAAGCGAAGAAGGAGGAGGAGGGGGAGAAGGAGAATAAGCATAAATGGGTAGGAGTAATGCAGTGGACGAACTAAGCTAAGGGAAAGGTCACAAGAAGATAAGACGAAACTGGAGGAGGAGGAGGAGGTGGAAGGATAGCTTATGTCTCTACACCTTCAAAGACGACCCCATGTGCTGGCATATAACGCTCGGTTTGTTCCTTACAGCGAGGACTTTCCAGGTGTGTGTGTGAGTGTGGGTGTGGCACGGTGGGTGTGTGGATGTGGGGGGGTGCATCGAAGCATTATAAAAGAACAAGTGATAAAAAGTTGGCGTTACCCATAACATCAAATTAATTCCTCTTCGCGAAACATATAATTCGTCTTCACTTGAACTGGGTTGCCACGCCCTCGGTAACCTTTCGTAGAGTGAACGTTTTGGGAAGCTTGTTATCGAGAAAATGTGCAGCTTTTTGTGTTATTAAAGGAATTGCCTCGCGCACGGCTTGTTAGTCAGCGATGTAGTGCGTTCGGTAAGTGTGGGATATTGGCCGTAATGACGATAATAGGAAAAGTTGCTGAGTATATATCACGCAACAGCTGTTATGATTAGGCAGCGGAAGATTGCATCCACATCATTATCCAAAATTTCTAAAGCATTGCGAATTTCATGCCAGGAGGAAAAAAATAAAGCACCAACTAATTATTTCTCTTCACATCATTTTCCTTCACCTTCATCTACGCCGTTCTTTCTTGCTCCTCCTCCGTTTCCTCCTCCTCCTCCTCCTTCTTCTCCTCATCCTCCTTCTCATTTTCTTTTTCCTCTTCCTTATCACCATTATTTTTTCCTCCTCTTTTTCCTCCTTCTCCTCCTCCTCCTCTTCTTTTTTCTCCTCCTCCTCCTCCTCCTCCTCCTCTTTCTACTTTTCTTTTTCCTCCTCCTTATCACTATTATTTTTCCTCCTCTTTTTCCTCCTCCTCCTCATCAACATCATCGTCTTTTTCCTCCTTCTCCTCCTCCTCTTCTTTTTCCTCCCCTCCTCCTCCTTCTTCTCCTCATCCTCCTTCTCATTTTCTGTTTCCTCCTCCTTATCAACATTATTTTTTCCTCCTCTTTTTCCTCCTTCTCCTCCTCCTCCTCTTCTTTTTTTCTCCTCCTCCTCCTCCTTCTCATCCTTCTTCTACTTTTCTTTTTCCTCCTCCTTATCACTATTATTTTTCCTCCTCTTTTTCCTCCTCCTCCTCATCAACATCATCGTCTTTTTCCTCCTTCTCCTCCTCCTCTTCTTTTTCCTCCTCCTCCTCATCAACATCATCGTCTTTTTCCTCCTTCTCCCCCTCCTCTTCTTTTTCCTCCTCCTCCTCCAGCGAACAAATAGGCAGCATTCACTTTCATCACGGTCCGATTAATTTCTTCGCTCTATCGCCTCGGGCCGTCTCTTCTAAGCACCTTTCAATAGTTCCGTCCGCGCCTTCTCAAAGACTTCCGATAACACAATTTTTAGGGCCGGTGACGGAGGGCGGGCGGCTCAGGAACGACTACGTAAGCAACTGTGCGTCTGGCCCCACTTTTTTTTATAACTTTTGTGCCATAACTCGTGCCACATCGACCACGCCGAGGCATTTACGGCTCTCTGGGGCCCGCCACCACCACCACCGCCATCACCCAGAGCCACCAGCACCACCGAGGCTCCCAACACCCACCACCACTACCACCACCACCCTTCTACCACCTCTTCCCCTCTATATCCTCCTCCTCCACCTCCATTGCCACGCCGAATTATAGCACCCACCACCCACCTCCACTCGGGAAAGGTACAGAAGTCGTCCACCTACCACTACTACCGGTCAACACTACAACAGCCATTCACCTACCACTACAACAGACGGTCTGCTACTCTACTTCCACTCACCGCTGCTTACCATTCACTACCATCCCTTTCAAGTGCACTGTACCGGGACTGCCGTTAAGCCTATGAACACCATCGCACTGGGAGCCCTTTGTCCCCACCCAGGTCAACTTAAAACCATTCACCACTCACCACCGCGCGCCACAACAAGGAAAACCGTGCTGGCATTAGCTACCACA
>NC_066511.1:18254421-18299421 GCF_024679095.1 Eriocheir sinensis
CTTTATCCGACTTTCCTGCTCCTCCTCTTCCTCCTATTAATATTATTATTATTTTTTTTTCATCTCGCTTGTTAGGAAGATAGAAAGTCCCGATGAAAAGTTCCTCTGCCATTCTGTTGAGTCTTTGGTACGTGCTAAGGTTTAATGTTTTTTTTTTTTTCCTTTTCCCATTTCTCTCTTTTTTCACCTCTCCCTTTGTGTTCCCTTCCCTCGCAGCGGACTCTTCCATACTGCCAATTTAGTTTCTATTTACTCCTCCGTACAATTAAGGCGACGTTTAAAAAGACTTTTCCCATCTGAGACATCGCTATATAGCTGCAGTGTGTGTGTGTGTATGTGTGTGTGTGTGTGCTTATATAGATCGACAGTACTTTATAGAAGAGTGACGCAGCGACCTTTCTGAAAAAAAAATGTTGATAATTGAATTGGGTTTCCTTTTTTCATCGTCAGTTGCATTTGTTTATTTATTTTTTCTACATTTTTCACGATTTTCTCTCCACATTTGATATTCTCTCTCGTCCTTCCCCTTCGTTTGATGTGCCAGAGAAAATTAAATTGCAGTAACCAAAGAGAAAAAAAACAGAAGTAGATTATACGTTCCTTCTTTTCACCTTTCTCTATAGCTCTCCTGTGGCTCCTCTCCTTTCTACATTCTTGCCCTCTTCTCCCTTTTCTCTTTTCTTCCTTTCTTCACTCCATTATTTCATCCTTTGTTCAACTTTGCCTTTCTTTGTGCATCCCCTCCTCTTTCCTTTCTTGCCCGCCTGTCCTCTCTTTTCTTTCTCTTCACTCCTCTTGATGGTTAAGTGATCATTATTATCATATTTTGCTTACCTTTGTCTCCCTTTGTCTCTTCTCTCCTCTTTCCATCCTTGCCCTCGTGTCCTTTTCTCTTCTCTTCCCTTTTTGTCTCTTTTTGATTCTTCAGCTTTCCTTCATTTCATCCTTCGGTCACCTTGGCTTCTTTTGTCTCTTTTCTCTTATCTACATCCTTGTCCTCTCTACTTTTTCTCCTCTCTTTTCTTCCTCGCTCCTCTTGATGCCGCCGCCGCTGAAGAAGTCGCAAAACTCATCTGGAACTCCACACAAAGTTCCTGAGCCTCTTGGTACTCTGAGATATGTCCGCGTCGGGCCGGAACTTAGCCGCTGGAAAACGATATAAGAAAAATACCGACACTTCACAAAGTTAGCAGAAGAGTTTAATCTTGGCCCAGAGACACACGACGTCAATGATTGCTCCTCGATATCTGTTTCCTTTTCTTTGGTGTTGTTTCCAGTTTCTTTAACGTTGCTCTCTTCTCCTTTTTAGCAGTTTTAGTTATCACCCGTTCAGTGTTTTTTTTTATTTTCCTTTCCTTCCTTTTCTTATGTCTTTAATGGCCGTTACGTAAGGGCTTCTATGGTGTAATGATTAGAGCACCGCTTTCCAAATATTCTGGTCCGGTTTCGATCCCCGGCTACTCTTCTCTTTCGGGCTGGTCGATAAACAATAATAATAATAATAATAATAAAAAATTGATACCTGGGGAAATCTGGGTAAGGTAAACTGTTGTCACCCGGATGTCACACTCTCCCTGTTTCTCGAATTGTTGGGCTCTAACTCACCATAGGCTTGAAGGGAGAGGTGGCGGAAATGAGCGCCGATGCATCTATAACGTATGGCACAACTTTACCTAATTATTTTTTTTGCCGTCCCAGTTTTCAGTTTTCAGTCAACGTACATGCTTTTCTTAACTCAACTTTCTGCCTTGGATCTTAGACTGTAATCCATCGTCTGCTGTCTTAACCTTCACTCCCTGCTTTTCCTATTTATTTTTTTGCCGTCCCAGTTTTCAGTTTTCAGTCAACGTACATGCTTTTCATAATTCAACTTTCTGCCTTGGATCTTAGACTGTAATCCATTTTCTGCTGTCTTAACCTTCACTCCCTGCTTTTCCTATTTATTTTTTGCCGTCCCAGTTTTCAGTTTTCAGTCAACGTACATGCTTTTCTTAACTCAACTTTCTGCCTTGGATCTTAGACTGTAATCCATTGTCTGCTGTCTTAACCTTCACTCCCTGCTTTTCCTATTTATTTTTTTGCCGTCCCAGTTTTCAGTTTTCAGTCAACGTACATGCTTTTCTTAACTCAACTTTCTGCCTTGGATCTTAGACTGTAATCCATTGTCTGCTGTCTTAACCTTCACTCCCTGCTTTTCCTATTTATTTTTTGCCGTCCCAGTTTTCAGTTTTCAGTCAACGTACATGCTTTTCTTAACTCAATTTTCTGCCTTGGATCTTAGACTGTAATCCATTGTCTGCTGTCTTAACCTTCACTCCCTGCTTTTCCTATTTATTTTTTTGCCGTCCCAGTTTTCAGTTTTCAGTCAACGTACATGCTTTTCTTAACTCAACTTTCTGCCTTGGATCTTAGACTGTAATCCATTTTCTGTTGTCTTAGCCTTCACTCCCTGCCTTTTATCCCTTCTTTACCCTCAGTCAATAGTCCGTGTACCCTCACAATGATGGTATTTATGTTAAGTTAGTTTCTTATCCTCTTCATCTTATTTTTTTTTTACAACAAAGAAGACAGCTCAAGGACACAAAAAAAGGAAACAATAATAAAAAAAGCCCGCTACTTGCTGCTCCTAAAAAGAATCCAAAGAGGTGGTCGAAAGAGAGGTCAATTTCGGAAGGAGAGGTGTCCAGATACCCTCCTCTTGAAATTGTCACCCTACACTTACTCCATCCTATTAACTGTTCTCCTTCCCTTCCCTTACTGGTTCATTTTATCCCATGTTTGCCTTCAACCTTTACCATTTTTTTTCCACTTCATAACTCGTTCATCTTGCCGCATTGCACATTCACACCGGAACGCATCCTGCAAACGACCTTGATCCTCTCACCCCGTCTCGTTCATCCATATTCTAACCCCCATTCACAGATAGTCCCTGTTTCTTCCCTTTCTTAATTTTTTTCTTCCCTTTTTTTAATTTTTCTTCCCTTTTTTTCATTTTTCTTCCCTTTTTTTCATTTTTCTTCCCTTTTTCTTTTTTTTCTTCCTTTTTTTCATTTTTCTTCCCTATTTTTCATTTTTCTTCCCTTTTTTCCTAACTTCTTTTTCTCACTGGCAATCTTTCCACACCCAACTTGTTTTTATTACTTTTTCTTCCTCTTTTATTATTCGCATTGGCTCCATTTACTCACCGTCTCGCCTCTTCCTCCTGTTTCTTGCCCTCAGTCTCCCTCCTATTCACCTCTCCCTTCTATTTCTCATCCGCAATCCTTCCACGTCCAACTCGTGTCTAATTTTTTTCATCTTCTCTTCTTCAACGCGCAACTACACACCTCCCCTCCACCTCACTTCTTCCTCCCGTGTCCAACTCTTACATGTCCCACACCCAAGTTGTTTATCCTCTTTATCCTCCTGTTGTTTCCCGTCCCTTCCCCTCTTCTCCGCTTCCCTCTTCATCCAGCTTCCATCAGCTTTCCACCTCTTCACCCACCAGTCTTTCTAACTCCTCATTCTTGTCCTCCTCATCCACCTCATCACCTCTTGTTTCCTCCCTTCCCTCTTCCTTTTCATCGCTTCCCGCTCTTTCAGCCTCCACCTCCTCAACCGCCTCTTTTTTTCTAGCACCCCGTTCTCTGACTTTCTCAACCACCGCATTCCCTCTCACACCACTAGTCTCTCCCCTCACCCACCCACGCGCCACACAGACCCAGAGAAAAGCCTGGAGGCGGACTGGAAGGCATCAGGGAACACTAAACTATGCTCTTAGATCTTCCCTTTGCTAACAACTCATCCGAAGCTTAGGGTCGAGGCTTTGTTGGCTCGGCCCCTTTGCTCTTTAGCCGGAATGCCGCTGAATCGGTTATAGATCAGCTCAGCGTCTCTCGCCCCAACTCACTCGGCAACTGATTGATACTTGATAAGCGGGTAATATTGAAACGTGTCTAGTATGGTTGTTTGGGCCGACGCTACAGAAGGCTTTTTAGGTGAAGGTTGTTGGTGATGGAGGAGGAAGAAGAGGATTGTTCTGAGAAAGTTACTAATACTGGAACGGGTGATATTGTAACGTTTCCAGCATGTTTGTTTCCGCCTGACGCTATGCACATACAGAAGGCTTTATAGGTGAAGGTGGTTGGTGATCAAGGAGGTAGAAGAGGAGAGAAGATTTAGAGATTGATACTGATACTGGAACGACTAATACTCTAGCGTTTCCAGCATGGTTGTTTGGCCCGTCACTACCCATATACAGAAGGCGTTTTAATTGAGGGTTGCTGGTGATGGAGGAGGAGGAGAAAGAGGAGTAATTGTTTAGAGAATGATAATGCTATTGTAACGTTTCCAGTATGATGGTCTGGGCCGTCACTACTCATATATATACAGAAGGTTTTTTAGGTGAAGGTTGCTGCAGGGTGATGGAGGAGGAGGAGGAGGAGGAGGAGGAGGAGGAAAAAATGCTTAGAGGATAATGGAAACCTCTCCCCTTCACTCTCCGCTTTCACTTCTTTTACTTGTGGGTGTTGCATTCAGTATTGCGTTCCGTATTGTTTATGATAACGTTTTTGCGCTAGAATTTTCCTTCGTATGGAGTGGGTGGCGTTCATTGTGTCTATATGATGTGACGGAGCTCATTTTTGCCTCGTGTATAGTTCCTCAGTGGATCCAAGGAATATATAACCTTTGGCAAGCTGCTCTCACCGCACTTACTGGCTTGCGGTGATGTTCTGTATGTGTGTAATAAGGTCACAGTTCTCCCTCCTTGTTTGGGTACTGTTGATTATTCTGTGAAGGGTCCAGGTAAAAATTTGACCCTCCACTTTTCGCTGGCTATTGCGCTCACTGCCTTGGGTTGGCACTCAGTGTTTATATTATGCGACGGCCCATTTATCTGTGTGTATATTCTAACATTATGAGGAAGATATAGGAAGAGTCTGGCCTTACAACTTCTCACGCCAATAAACTCAACTGATCTTGTGTGGTATTCACTGAGTATGTAGTAATGTCAGTGTGCCCTTTTTACTGTTTTTGCCCTAATTTTGCTTTGACTTCGAATGTACCATGATTTTTTTTTTTCTTCTTTTTTTTTTAACTAATTTTCTTCCTTTCTGGTTCCACGTGGGCGGCTTTCAGTATGCATGATGCTTTTACGCCTCCTCGCTGTTCTTGTATCTGGAACGAAAATCTCATCTTCCGCCCTTCCCTCGCCATTACGCTCACTCTCCGGCTGCACGAGGGCGGCGCGTAGTATTTTATGATGCTTATGTGCCTCTGCATATTGTAGTGTGGGGTGCCCTTGGGAGGAGCGCTGTATGTGGGAGTCAGCGTAAAATACTCGCCTCTAGTTTTATTTTCGTTTCCGCTGATGTCATCCACCGCCTCCTGACTTCTTCCCTCGGCTCTCCGACCTCGCAGCTGAAACAATTACTTTTATGTAAGCAATTCCATCAGACTTTAGAGCCCTGTTTATCATCCTATTCCCGCGGCTTTTATGCCTAATAAAGCGGCAATAAAACGGAGCCTCTCAGCAGGTGTGGCTCGAGACTCTCCTGTGTTTCCGGGTCTCCGTTGTGAGCCTCCTGCGCACGTCCTCGGGCTTGGGTAGCGAGAGAGGAGCATTGTCCCGCCCCGTCTCTCGCGCGCACGCACACACACACACAAAAAGAAAGCACACACATTTTATGGCATATCGTACTTAGTAAAATACACAAGCACACAATAAACATGTAATGGTTTAGTAGTGTAATAATAATTAGTGTTGCAACTTTTGTAAATTCGGTCAAAAGTAACAATAATAGAAAATTTGTAATATCTGAACTGAAAAATGTATAAGTAAGAGATTACACACACACACACACACACACACACACACACACACACACACACACACACACACACACACACACCTTCATTACTATGTATAGCTTAGCTCTTTTATTCACTTGAAATTTACGGGTTCAGAAGAGGTGGGCGGATATTTTGTTGCGGAAAGTCTTCGGAGATCTAAGGCCTTGGAGTCTGCAGGAGGAAGATTTCGGTGACGTAGTTGTGTGCGTGCGTCGGTGCGTGTGACTTGCTGAGCGAAGGGCGGACCGAGTGGTGTTCAGATTAGCTAGCCAATTTTTTTAGGGTGGAACTCTGTCATGTAAAGATATACTTTCCCTCTCTGGAATATTATTATATTAACTTCTATTGAACAAAGCTACTGATCGATTGTGGTTTGATGAATAATTTGAGATTAGCGTTTTCGTTGGGTGCTTTCAAGTGTGGGGGACCTGGCAAAGATGATAACGAAAATAATAATTCAGGTTTTTCCAGTTTGCCAAGTGGCTGCACATCATGCAGTCAGTAGCGCCTCGGAGAGAACAAAGCAAGGGTTGGGATGAATTCGAAACATTTAATGTGATTCTACGACTCGTCTCTCTTCTCGTCACTGTGTAGTGTAGGGATGGAGGGTTTTTTTTCTATAGGAGGGGGTCCTCTTCGGAAAAATTATGTTGCCTTTGCCATGGGTGAGGAAGAAGAGGATCCTCCTACACACAGTGTGGAGGGTCATAGTAGAATTAACAGTCTCTAATTGGATTTCACGATAGATTTATTTTTTGTTTCACACACCTTATGCGGAGGTGGTCGAGATGGAGGCTGTTTGGTTCTCCTCGCCAGGATCGTTCAACCGCACATTCCTGCTGCATTTCACTCGACGGCAGGGAAGAGGAAAGTTTTGCGTGTGCACAGCCAAGACATTAAAACTGTTATTTTTCCTCCTCTCTATATTTCTATAACATTGTCTTTTTTAGTTTTCACAAAAATGGAGAAGAGTAAAAGGCATGTTGGGAAGGGCTAAAGTAGAATCAAGATATCTAGTGGGATTTCGCCATTTTTTTCCTCTTCCACTTCCCATGTGATAGTAGCGAGGAAGGGGATTGAAGTTGTATATGCGTTACCCACCGGGGCTTACATGGTCTTGGGAGGGGGATGGGCATTAAGGACCGCAAAGGCAGGTGTTAATTGATTTGTTTGGCCTATAAAGAGATGGCCTGTGTGTGTAAGCGGCAATTATAATGCAAAAAGTTTCTGTTTATGTGAGGAACTGTCTGTGCTTCGTGTGGACGCATTTTACATGCTGAAAAGCGTGAACCTTACTTTGAGATCAACAATATTATCATTGCGGATTTAAATTTCGTGTAGAAGTATTAACGGTTCTTCTGGATCCACATGAAATCAGATTCACATAATTAAACGATATGTACACACACACACACACACACACACACACACACACGGGCGGTCACGTGTAGGCGTCTGGTACGAAGATAATCCCGCGGGCAGGTGACCTCGAGACGCCGTGACCAAGCCTGACTCACGGCGCTCCGATCTGAGGCGAGGAAGACCATGACTGAACACGGCAGCCGATCCCCATGAGTGTGGCGAGGCGGGCTGGGGGGAGGGGGGGGAGAGAGAGAGAGAGAGAGAGAGAGAGAGAGAGAGAGAGAGATTTGTGTGGGCTGGTCACCAAATGGGTAAAATTTTGGGCTCAGTGCGTCACTTTATAGCACAGCTCTTGGCTGTTTCGATGATGAGGACGCCACTATGTTTAAAGCTTATCGATGTTTTCGTATGTAAACATACTATGCTTCAATATTGCTGATCACGCGTAATCCCCTACAATATAACATGTTTTTAAATCTGAATATCATGTGGAGCATCACTAAGCCAATGAAATATCAAATTGTGAGGGGATTTGCAAGATCTTGAATGTCATTCGAATGTTGTGCAGACAGAAAAGACTCCAGAGACAAGATGTCGTGTCTGGAGCAGTTTGCAAGCATTGCTAACGGAGTGTTCTGTTGTTTCCCGTCACGAGTGTCTTTAACATGTAGTTGTGTGGTGCAAAAGACGATGAGTCGCTTAAGCTTAGCGGGCACAGATTATGTTGTTTGACTTGAATGTGAAGACTTGATTAGAGTCATCCATGGTGAGTGTGTACCTCTTACGTGCGAGATACGTGAGAATTTTTGTTTAAGTGAAATGTCAACTCAAGACTCTATCTATCAGAGTATATATTAAGATACTTAAGTTCGACTACGCACTCCGTTCCTTACTCAGGGTAATAGTCGTGAACTACAGCGTGGCATATAACGTATCGTCGGCGATTCCGTTACTCTCGTCGTGCATGTTACATGTTTCCGCCTAACGCGTCACCATTGCTGCTTGTTCACCGCCCAGTTGGGTGAAGGAAAGATGATAAATGTCATTCGCTGCACGCGAGGATCGAAGTGTGTGCTGGAGCGTATCAGCTGAATTAACGCCATGTGATTAGAAGACTTGTCATATAATTTAAATGCACTTTTTCCTTGTTGGTTTTCAAGGCTAGTGTGTTTAAAAGGTTTGCTTGGCAAATAAAATGTGAACTACAGTGAGTCACCAGTTTTATACCCAACACTTGACGGCTTTGAACTTTTGAACTTGAAGGTGCAGCTTCAAGGAGGCAAGGAGGGGATGAGCAGTGGCTGACCTTCAAGTACACGTTGTGAGGGACGCAGAATCTGAATAAAGGTTTTATGCCAGTCAAAAATCCCATATTGAAATCTGAAAAAAAGCCTTTGAGTTTGCTGCCCACTCACCGTGACGCCGCTAGGCAAGGACGCCCAGTCGCCCACAAGCTGCCCCGGTGCCCGGCCTCGAGGTGGCAGATACTTGTCACGCACCACACCTCGTAGCTGCCCTTCACTTCTGCACACGAGTGCCATGAGACCTAACTCAGTACCCAAGGATAAGTGCACGTCCTTGTGCGTGGTGCATCGGCTGTCCATGAAGCGAACCTCCACGCCACATAACGGCTCCTCCCTTCAGGGCATAAAATGGTTACGAGGGAAGAGGGTGAAAGGGGAGACGAAGTTATGAACGCACCAATATCACGATTTTTGCTTCAGGAAACCAAGGACACCCCTCAGGCCCCGAGTAGTGCACTGGCTCCCCCGCAGCGGCCCAGCGCGCCACATAACGCCTCCTCCCTACCGACGATACAATGGCCGCGCAGGGGAGGCCAGGGCGTCTGGGCGGCAGGGCGCACGGCCGTCTCGACTGAGCGAGTCCGCCGCGGCAGGTGCTCTTTGAGGGCGACAATGGGTGGCAATGAGGCTGACGTAACCGACGGGCTGCACGTGGGAGGTCCGGGAGGGGCCTGGGATCGGCCTGGGGCGGCGTGACCGGGGCACACCCTCACACCCTCGGCGCCTCCGTCACGCTGGGTTACTGACGCCCGCGCGTCGTCCTGGCGGCGGGTGGCTGTGTTATAGCGCTCACTCAGGAATGTTGTGCAGTGGGCTGCTGGCTGCTTCATTGCACTCTCACAGCCTCTTTAGTACTGCCGCCTCTTAATAATATCGCTCTGATAGGACATCGTTGACCTAACAAGGAGTAAATTATGTACTATAACGGCCATACCGCAGGTTGGGGGATTCCTTTACAACATTTCTTTGCAGAAAAGTGGCGACACGTGAGTAATCACAGACAACTGAAGTAAGTCAACCCTTCATATAAATACTGAATGATTAAAAAAAATAATCAAAGATTGATGCAAATTTTGAACATCAATGATTAGTAGCGTTGCTTAGATATTCAAAGTTCCTTTATTTTTTTATTTTTTTCACAACAAAGGAGACAGCTCAAGGGCACAAAAAAAGGAAACAATAATAAAAAAAAGACCGCTACTCGCTGCTCCTAAAAATAATGCAAGGAGGTGGCCGAAAAAGGGGTCAATTTCGGGAGGAGAGGTGTCCTGATACCCTCCTCTTGAAAGAGTTCAAGTCGTAGGCAGGAGGAAATACAGATGAAGGAAGATTATTCCAGAGTTTACCAGCGTGAGGGATGAAAGAGTGAAGATGGTGGTTAACTCGTGCGTAAGGGATTTGGACAGTAAAGGGATGAGCATGAGAAGAAAGTCGTGTGCAGCGTGGCCGCGGAAGGGGGGAGGCAAGCAGTTAGCAAGTTCAGAAGAGCAGTCAGCGTGAAAATAACGATAGAAGATAGAAAGAGAGGCAACATCGCGGCGGAATTTAAGAGGTAGAAGACTATCAATAAGTGGAGGAGAGCTGATGAGACAAAGAGCCTTATACTCCACTCTGTCCAATAGACTGTGTAAGTGGAGCCCCCCCACACGTGAGATGCATACTCCATACGAGGGCGGACAAGGCCCCTGTATATGGATAGCAACTGTGCGGGGGAGAAGAACTGGCGGATACGATACAAAACGCCCAACCTCGAGGAAGCTGATTTAGTGAGAGAGATGTGAAGTTTCAAGTTAAGATTTTGAGTTAAGGATAGACCGAGGATGTTTAGTGTTGAAGATAGTGACAGCTGAGTGTTGTCGAAGAATAGGGGATAGGTGTTTGGAAGATTGTGTCTAGTTGATAGGTCGAGAAATTGGGTTTTTGAGTTATTGAAGGATATATATCCGTCACTATTAGACACAGCTCATTAGGCAAAGGCAGATCCAAAGTCTGCAACCCCGACACACCTGAGACAGAGAAAAAAGGATAAAGGGAATAAACTAGAAGATATAATTGTAATTTAATAAATACAATCTTGCTAACTAATGAGATCAAGCAATAAAACAAATTAAAGTGACATTCAGCGAGATTCAAGTTATTATAAGGAAAAGAAACAGTCAAGGAAGGCCTTGGATGGGCGGCTAGGTAGGGAGGAGACAGGATAGACTGAGAGGAGGGCGTGGAAGGAGGAAGAAAGGAAGAATATAGGGGGACACGGGAAGATTAATGGGAAGAGAACTCGGAAAGAAGGGGTGGAGGGAGGCACAGAAATAGAAGGAAGGTAAAAAGAGGGGAGGCATCAAGGAGAGACAGAATGGCGAGCTGATACGGAGAGGAAAGGAATGGGGGAGATACATTAAGGACGATGCTAAAAAAAAAGGAGAGAGAGAGAGTATGTTGGATGAGATAAGGTGTCCTTTGCTTTGTTTGGTTGGGAATAACACCGAGACAGGAGAGAGGGCAGGGCGAGGGTGCGGGAGGGCGGGAAGAAGGTCTGTGGTGGATCACGGTATATCAGTCCACTTGGCACGTCAATCACACGGTCCAGGCCGGCACAGGCAACAGAGGGACGGTGGTGAGGTCATGACAGTGCAATTGTGACTGATTCTAACCATTCACAGGCATCTGCAGTTACCATAATGGAGTGTGATGAGAAAGAGTAGAGGAAGAGATACGGTCCAGGCCGGTGCAGGCATCAGAGGGACGGTGGTGAGGTCATGACAGGGCAATAGTGACTGATTCTAATCATTCTCAGGTATCTGCAGTTACCTTAATGGGGTGGGATTTGAAAGTAAGAGGAAGAGGTACCTGAACTGCAAGAGATCTGGGAGATATTCACCCAAATAAAGGAAAAGAATGTTGTCCTGTATTCTGCTCATTCACATCATTTTTCACTCACCATACTGGGCTGTGAAACATAAAGATTAATAGGGAGAGGAATGTATACTCGTCCTCAAACCTGAAATGTAAGAGTTTTTTGACAAAATTCACGGGTAGTAAGGCCGGTGACGGATGGGAAGGGATGTTATCGCAGGAACGGGTTCGATCTGTTTGGCATAGAAGGTTACTTGAAGGTAGCTAGGTATGTATAAGCAGGGAGGGAGGGAGGAACAGGTGTACTGATGAACAGATAGTCCGGTAAACGGGGGAGGGAAAAAGGACAGAGTGATTAGGGGACAGATAGACGCAAGGATTAAGAGACAGATGGGCGGGTTTGGAGGGACGGCGTGGACGGTCGGAGGGGAGACGTTGGGGAGGGGCAACGGTGCTCGAGAGACAGAAAGACAGATGCTTCAGGGGAAATGAATGACAGATATGGCAAACCGACCGACGGACCATAACCCGTTAAAAATAAAACGATAAATATAACCACAATACTCACCAACTTGTTCGACGTGCATGCATGTGTGTGTGTGTGTGTGTGTGTGTGTGTGTGTGTGTGTGTGTGTGTGTGTGTGTGTGTGTGTGTGTGTGGTTTGTAATTTGTGCCATTTTTTTTTTTTAAGCTTAGGATGTCTGATCTGATTTTTTTTTTCTTTTTTTTTTTTTTTCTTTTTTTGCTCTTGAGAAGTGGCCCTTAAACATCCTCATCCCCTCTTGTTTTTTTTTGTTTTGTTTGTTTGTTTGTTTGTTTTTAGTAGTGGGAAAAGTTGTTTATTTTGGCTCCGGACTTCACCGTATTTTCTAACTGATGTTTTGTCATTACTCTTCCTGAATGTCTTTCTTCTCCTTCTCTGTCACCCTTCTGCCCTGGGAACAAAAACTCTTCCTTAACCTTCCTTCCTTACATCCCCCAAATAGTTAGCCTTTTTATTTTATTTTTAAGTAGTGCTAAAAAATACTGTTTGTTCTGCCTCCCGCCCTCACATTGTATTATCTAACTGATGTTTTAGCATTACTCTTCCCCTTTTTCTTTCATCTCCTCCATCTGTCTCCTTCCTTCCCTGCTCCCTCGCGCCACAAAAACTCTCCCTTCCACTTCTCGGCGCTGTTTTTCCCGGCCGAGTCTACACAGCCTTTCTCACGCTCCCGCGGCGAGGCGATGCAAGTGTGGCTCGGCGCCCGTCACGGAGAGCATCAGTCACTGGACTTTTTCGTCGAGTTGCGGGTGGAGTGTTGTGTCATTAGGGGGAAACAGGGCCAGGAGTCACTGTTGAGAGAGAGAGAGAGAGAGAGAGAGAGAGAGAGAGAGAGAGAGAGAGAGAGACGGTATCGTTAAGGGGTCTGTATCACCCTCGTCCGACATATGTCATCGCTCGGTCGATTTGATTTATTGCCCTTCGGTGGTTTGCTGATGCTGATGCTGATGATGTCAGCGACGTTAAAGCCGAACGAGGGGAATCTGCCACATGCAGCTGCCGTGGAAACACATGCATGGAGAGGCAGCCTGGCCAGCATGTGCCTGCCAGCTGATGCAACATGGTGGTCCCTTCTCTCATATTTCCTGGTGGATGTTCTAGGGATGTGGCCCTGTTATCTATGCGTTATGGAGCCAGCAGATGTGCGTGGTATCTGAATGCGAAATCTTCAATGTAGACTGTAGAGTAACCACTGAGTGCCTCGTGGCCTTACGCTGTCTTATACCAGTATACATATACATTCTCATGTTTTCGCTACGTAATGTCTTTTATACTTCATGATATAGGTTTTAACTGCGAATATACTCACAATATAAGCATTAATGTTAGGACTTTTTCAGAGAATGAGAAGGATTTTGGAGGAGATAGGAAACAATGACAGTACTGACGTGAGAGTATTTCTGACTAGTTTTCTTTCTCCTCCTGCAACTTAACAGAAATGCTATTTAACATTAGTCTAACTAACGCCCCCCTTTTTCATTTTTTAATGTCTACATTTGTCCATTTTGTGGTGTTGATGTATTATTTGATAAAAACTTTACTTTCATGTCATACAACAAAAATTATGAGTTTTCATAAATGTAAGAACAAAAATAGGCCAATATATGTCATTTTCTTTTGTGGTTGATTGGTCCTGACATTCCACTAAAAAATTTAAATAATACTTTAGCGTTTTAATATTCAGTCACTAAAATCAAAGTTTCATTTCAGTGGCGGGAAAAAGATAAATCTTTTATTTTATTCAGTTAACATAAATTAAATTAGGAAATTGTAATTTCGGATGAATTCTACTTAAAATTGGCGAACAGTAAAATTGGCGAACAGTAAACTTATCAGGGAACACACACACACACACACACACACACACACACACACACACACACACACACACACTCACTCACTCACTCACTCACTCTCACATTCACTCACTCACTCTCACACTCACACACACACACACACACACACACACACACACACACACACACACACACACACCTCCAGGCAGCGCGGGTAATGATGGGAGCAGCCTTGTAATGGGTGTAGTGAGCCTTTTTGCCCTCTGAAGGCCCATAATCGTAAGTCGAGATACTTCGTGTTCGTTCCTTGGCCTTGACGCCCCCTCCCCATCTCCCACTCTCCCCCAGTACCCTTTTCTCCCGTGCCAATACTGGACATCACTGAGGATTTCCATGATCGAGTCGCATCAAATAAGATACACACACAAGTATAATATAAAGAATATGGAGGAAAAACGAGCTGCATTTTTTTTAGTGCTGCTAGTATTTGAATTAATTAAAATGAAATGAATTATTGAAGAATATATGTGTGGAATGTTATTTAGTACATTTTTATTGTGAATTATTTATACGCCAGTCCAGCCAATGACTGATAAAAGACTCAATATAGTAACGGAATGATTGGAAGTCATAATCTGATACTAAAATGAAAATAAATTGCAGGGTATCAGAGCCTTGCGCAAATGAAAAGACTTAGTCTGAAATGAAGGGAAGGGAACCATAGAGAGCCGCCTTTTATTTGTTTATTTACTATGACATGAGTCAGGAAAAAATAATTAATTAAACTCTGCTCTGCTAAGCCTGCATCGACTTTCTACTCATGCTCATCCCTATACTGTCCAAACCCCTTATGCAAGAGTTAACCAGCATCTCCATTCTTTCATCTCCTTCACTGGTAAACTCTGGAACAGCCTTCCTTCGTCTGTATTTCCTTCTGCTTATGACTTGACCTCTTTCAAGAAGAGTGTATCAAGACACCTCTCCACCCGAAATTGACCTCTCTTTTGGTTACTCTTTACTTTTATAGGATCGGCGAGTAGCGGGCTTTTTTTTTTGTACTTTTTGTTGTTGCCCTTGAGCCGTGGCCTCGGATGTAAAAAAAAAAAAATAAGTGAAGGGAATGGAAGGCAAGAGAACGTTCCCTTATATCTTAGTATTACATGAATTAGAAGAAATCAGTACATGAGAAAAAGAAATGATGGGGAGGGAAGTGCAGAGAATCTTACCTTACATTCCATCTTCAATATTACATGGATTATAGGAGAAAGAATCGACACAAATGAAGGAAAGGGAAGTTTAGACAGCCTTCCTCTCCCTTCCATTGCACGTCACCTTCCTTCCCCTCCCCTCCGGCACACGTCCATCTCTACGATAACATTAAAAGAAGAAAAAATAACACAAACGAAGGAAATGGGAAGTTTAGACAGCCTTCCTTTCCCTGCCACTGCACGTCACCTTCCCTCCCTCCCCTCCGGCACACGTCCATCTTTCGGGGAGGCGATGCATGGCTGTGACGGGACGGAGGGTGGACACGTGCAAACTGACGAGCAAGGGACGGGAAGGCATGGCGGGATGGGGCGAGACGAGGTGGTAGTACGAGCAGTAAGGGGGACGCGGGAGACCTGACGAAGAGGGGGCGAGGGTGGGGGAGGGGTAGGGGAGCATGAGGCAGCGTAGCAACAAGCAAGGCAAGGGGAGCTATGGGCAGGGTGAAGGGCAGAGGGAGGCTGGCTGGGGCATATGAAGGGGAATCACAGGTATGCAGACAGCGGCTGATTGGGCGGAATACGAAAGGGGAAGGAAAGATAAATGGTTGTTAAGCCGCGGGAGGAATGATTGGAAGAATGCATCGGCGGAGACGCGGAAAAGAGGGAGAGATAGAGAGAAATATGTCGCGTTGTAAGATAAAGAAAGAAATCCAGATAGACAAGCAGAAAAAAAGTATTACATAACAAAAAGAAAAAAAAATAATAGAGCTTCAAAATTACAGATAAAGACACAAAAAGACAAACGTAAAGTCAAAATGAACAGGAAAAAAAGATATTACCTAACAGAAAAAATAAGAACTGTATAAAAAAGTGACTTGCGAAACAGAAAAGCAGGAAGAGAGAGAGAGAGAGAGAGAGAGAGAGCAGGTGCGAAGAGGTAAAAAAGGGAAGAAGCAATAAAGGGAGGTATGGGTCATCCCTCAGGCAAAGAGCGACCTTGGAGGCGAAGACAAGGGAGGATCGTGATTTGTGCCGTGCCCTTTATGCATGGGCTGGCGTGGCCTCCCCTTTATCGCCACCTCACGCCTAGGTACGGATGGCGGCGGGGCGGCTGGGTGCTGGGCCTTGGTGCGCCGTAACGAGGCTGCAGCGGCGGGAACAACGAGAACAACAGCACTCTTGACTATAGCAACAACTCCAGCAACAAAAATAAATACTACTACTAATGTTAATAATAATAATAATAATAATAATAATAATAGTAATGCGACTGCTGCTATTGTTGTATTATTTTTATTGTTGTTTGTTGGTGATGGTGGTGGTGGTGGTGGTGATGGTGATGGTGATGGTGGTAGTAATGGTGATGTTGTTGTTGTTGTTAGTGGTGATGGTGGTGGTGATGGTGATATTACTAGTGGTGGTGGTGGTGATGTTGTTGTTGCTATAAGTCCATAACAACTACTATTATTTCGAGAAAAGGTAGAAAAGTTGAGTTCTTTGAGAGTAAAGTCCGATGATGACGCTGACGGAAATTAACGTTTTAAAGAAAGCAACCCACACATGATTATCTTGTCAGAGCAGTTTATCTGTGTTTAATTGTTCTGTGTATTTGTGCGTAATTTCTTTCAGTGCGTTAGATGAGAAACAGAGAGCTGAGGAATAGCAGAGTAAGCATATTATCGTATGCAGAAAGTTGAGGAAAAATAAGGTACTCTAAAAATGTTAAAATTATAGTATGGAGAAACGTCAAAGTCTTCTTGGTAGTCAGCCATTTAAAGAACAATAAGAGAGGTAAGTATGGTGGATGAAGAAGGTGACTATACTTAAATCGGACTTGAATATTCTCTAAGTATATGAATTTGAATTACTTACGTTCCTGGCTGCGCGATAAATGATAGTGAATGCAGGTAGCTTGAAGTAGTCACCTGCACGCATGAGACAGACCAAGGCTATGCAAAAAGGAACAAAAAGGTAGAGTCAAAATTGTATCGAGGTTCCCCCCCTCTTGAAGAAGTTTAGTAGAGTGGTAGGTAGGGAGGGACTCTTCAGGAATTCACCAACGAAAGAGATGAAAGAGGAAAGATTTTTTTCATCGCTTGCCTTATGGATAATGAAGAGTGGCAACTTATTGAATATCCACTTGCATATCATCATCAGACTTTACCCTCAAAGAACTCAACTTTTCTTACTCTTCCTAGTTGTATAAGCTTAGAGCAGCAACATCACCACCACCACGGCCAATAACATCACCATTACTACCACCATCACCACTAACAACAACAACAACACCAATAACATCACCATTACTACCACCATCACCACTAACAACAACATGACGTATGGGTAAAGATTATTGTGGAGTTGCGTAAAGGTCGAGTCAGTACCTAGCAACGGGGGCTAGGAACATCACCTTTATATCTTATTGGTGTAGGCGAAGTTAACTGCAGTGACGTTGTGTGAAGGTTGATTCGGTACTTCCCAGAGACAAAGAGGACAGAGCCGGTATTCTCAGCTGCTTTCGGCTTTCACTGCAGTAACTATTTTCAAAGGCCACCAAGGACAATACCTGGGTTCTCATAAACGTTTTTCACATTCACGGGAGTGTAAGACCCGAAACGTTTGAGTATACGGTCCCTATACCTTTATATCTCCGAGGAAAGGTGAAGTAAACTGCAGTGAAGTCGTGTTGAAGGTCGAGGAAGTACTTGCAGAGGGGAGTGGAGTAAACTGTAAAGCCGGGTGAAGGTTGACGCAGTACTTACAGAGCGGGATTACGTAAACTGCAGTAAAGTTGTGTGAAGGTCGAGGCTGTACTTACCAGAGGAAGGGGGGGGGGGGGGAGTCGGGTGCAGGTGGAAGCAGTACTTACAGAGGGGTGAAGGAAATCGCAGTGAAGTCCTGTGAAGGTTGGCGCAGTTCTTACAGAGCGGGATGAGGCAAACTTCAGAATAGTCGTGCGAAGGTCGAGGGTATACTTACAAAGCGGGATGAAGTAAACTACAGTCAGGTCGTGTGAAGGTCGACGCGATGGCTACCCGATTGGAGGAGGAAGAGGCCGGCGTTGACGTCCCCGCGTGAAGCAAATCTGAGGTGCTCGAGGGTCAAGGCTCGTTGCACCTCACGACTTGCTGAAGGAATGCCCTCGAGGCCCATAGAGTGTGTGTGTGTGTGTGTGGTAAGGGAGAGGATTATCTGATGTGTCGTCCGTGTCTACACCGTAAGAACAAGCTTTCGCGCGCTAACTTGAGGACCTGATTGTATGTTCATATGTGTGTGTGTGTGTGTGTGTTTAATATACAGGGTAAAAAACAAATCTACCTTACAATTACTACGAAAATGGAAGTGTAAGTGTGCTGGGATTCTGTTTATCATCACAAAATTGAATCCCTTAAAAAGAAAATAAACAAAGTAAGAATCTCTCCCTTGCCCCGCTGTCATGGCCGCAGGCAGCGTGTCCTTGAGGGTGTCTTGCAAGCCCCGGTGTGGGTCGCGCCGGCTTGAGCCTTGGCGGTCACTGGGGAGAGCTCCGCCCCAGAGGATGACGGCTGGAGCAGACACACGTGGAGGAGAGGGGAAGATGCACAGACAGATAGACGGAGATTACAGCCGAGACAGGTACCCCTCCTCCACTCACTTTTTTTTGTTTTGTTTTGTTTTGTTTGCCTCCTCGCGCACTATTCCTCCAGATATCAACCATTAGTTATTCTCACATCCCTTTTCATTCCATAATTATTTCACCTCAGCTTTGAAACTAAGAACCGGCAAGCGAAATCAAAGTTGTTATGATGTGACAATTAAAAAACGGGTGCTGCATTTAAGAACACCATAATAAGTAGGTGCTTTTTTCTTTCACATGAATGCAGCACGGGTCTTTGTGAAGGGATACAAGCGCCAACCATACAATATGCAAATTAACACCTGCACGCCGTCGACAGGTGAAAAGTCGTAGCGCGAACACTGGCAATAAACACGCTAGGGGACATCTGTAGAGCACGTAGGGGAAAGTGAATAATAAGTAGGAGATACTGCTGCAGGGGAGGGTGAAGTATATACCATGCATCAGGTGGAGGGAGAAGGCTGTGCTGAAGGGACTTGCCATTGTTAGGATAAAAAAGAAGATTGCAGCATGAAGAAGATACACATCATTAGCGTTTACTGAAGAAGCAGACGAGGAAGGTTCTTTTTTTTTAGACTAGAGTCATTAGAGGATTAGCGGAGTGTTCTAAGATACCATTTGTAGTAAGAAAGGAAAATGAGGGAAGCGAGAGAGGCAACGGTAGGCATACAACATTTTCAATCCCTAAATACAGTAAACAGAGCTGAATATCCTTATAATAAATCAGCAACTGCAAGGGTTCAGAATGACAAGCAAAGGGGGCCGTTGTGGTTTCGTCCATCTCACAACCAAAACAACAGCAACAACAACAGCAACAATCACAACAATAACAATACAGTATAACTTATTCCTTTCCAGACAACAGATAGATAGACCGGTGTGTGTGTGTGTGTGTGATATAAAGATAGTTTTAGTGCCTTTTATAGACATTATTTTTTTTTTCGTTACAGAGTCGACGTTACATAACATTAGTTCTTGTAAAATAGGAATATCATAAACGCGTACTCTATATACACTATTTGCAAACCTCCTCCTCCTCCTCCCTCCTCCTCCTCCCTGCCAGCAGCAGACGGCGTGGCGTGGCGAGGATGGCGGCGGCGGCGGCCCGTGAAGGTGGAAGGTTGCCGCTCCGTCGCTCCTCGCAACATTGTCCAAGAAGAGGAAGAAGGAGGAGGAGGAGGAGGAGGGGAAAAAAAAGAGTATGGCGAAATATAGGAGGAGGAGGAGGTTAGACAGTGAAAAGGGAAAACGTGAAAGACCAGGAGAGGATACCGAAGTGTTAGCCATGAGGAGGAGAAAGGGGAGAGAGGAAGAAAGAGGAGGAGTGGGGTTGAGGGAGGGAAAATAAGTATGACATAGTGAAAAAAAAGAAACACAAGGACCACAAGAGGAGGAGTGGGGTAGAGGGAAGGAAGATAAGTATGGCATGGTGAAAAAAGGAAGCACAAGGACCACAAGAGGAGGAGGAGGAGGAGGAGGAGGAGGGTAAAAAGAGGAAGGAGAAGAAGAGGAAGTGTCAACAAGATAGATAGTGAATATCATTAAGGACTAAGAGGAGAAGGAGGAGGAACGGAAGAAGAAGGAGCAAGGGATGAAGACGAGGAGGAGGAGGAGGAGGAGGAAGAGAAGAAGTAGGAGAAAGCAAGTCATACAGAATAAGAAAAGGAGAAGGTACAGGAAAGGAAAACGAGAAATACCAACAACATGGCAGCAGCAAACAGTTGACGAAGACCCGGATGTGGTTTGGCTGGTCTTGAGTCAGTGCAGCGAGTCAGGTTATGAGACGTCAGACGAACACACACACACACACACACACACACACACACACACACACACACACACACACACACACACACACACACACACACAGAGGAAAAAAATAAATAACCACGGCGCCAATTTTCCCCACCCACCGTAATTGGAACCTTGAAGTGTATGTATCTTAGCAACAACAGCTGTGGTGGAAGTAATAAGGGTGGTGGTGGGTGTGCTGGGTGGTCGTGGTGGGGGTGAATATGCAAGGTGGAGCTAGGTTTAGGTGGAGATTCTATAAGCGTGGGGGGAATGAAGTGGAGGTATGGAGATGGAGGTTGTAGGAGAGAGAGAGAGAGAGAGAGAGAGAGAGAGAGAGAGAGAGAGAGAGAGAGAGAGAGAGAGAGAGAGAAGGGAAAGAAAGAAAGAGGGAAGAGGGTATTGTATAGGAAGGAAAATAAAAGCAATGAAATGGATTTTGAAGAGGAGAGAGGGAGAGGAGGAATAAGGGAAACAGAGGAGTGGGGGAGGGTGGGGAGGGAAAGAGGGACAAAAGAGAAAGAGAGAAAGGAGTGTTGTTGAGGTTCTATAGACGTGGTGCATGAAGATGGATATTGATGGGGAGAGAGAGGAAGATAAATAAGAAGAGAGAGGAGTGGAGGAGGGGGAAAAGAAGAGGGATAGGGGAGAGAAAGAGACAGAGAGGGGGTGGAGGGGTGCGGTTAGGGAAGGAAGGGAAGGGTTATTGTTAGTTTTAATGTTCCTCTTTAGTCACTCCTTATCATACGCAGCGCTGGTTTTCCTCGCGAGTAAAACAACAGCGGTTCGCACAATCACCTCCAGTTATTGCGTCCACTTAGATTATATAATGGCGCACACACACAAAAAAAAATAGTTTCTCTCTCTCTCTCTCTCTCTCTCTCTCTCTCTCTCTCTCTCTCTCTCTCTCTCTCTCTCTCTCTCTCTCTCTCTCTCTCTCGCTTCATGACTCCCGAAAATTCATCCTCACGAAGTCATTTGGTTCGTCCACGTGTTGTTGTTGTTGATGTTGAGGCGTTTTTTTTTTTTTTATTTATTTATTTTTAACAGCAATGGGGACAGCTCAAGGGCACTTAAATAAAAAAAAAAGTAACAAAAAAGCCCTGTTGCTGCTGTTTGATGCTGACACCTAAGGCAATTCACGAACACCTGCGCATGCACCTCCAATGCACGGAACATATACGCACACACGTACTACTGCACTCACCTGGTTAATCGTATTCAATATCATACACTCCCAGCAACAGTATCCCCAATTTACAAGGTGATGGGAGGAAAATTTAGGGATAGAATAGTGCTTAGAATATGATGACGTGGGAATCTTTTAGCTCTCTGTGTAGTTGTGGTGGTGGTGGTGGTGGTGGTGATGACTGGTAGTAGCTGTTGTGGTGGAGGCGTGTGAGGGGTTGTAGTGGTTGTGGCAGTGGTGGTGGTGGCAGTGGTGGTGATGACTGGTGGTAGCTGTTGTGGTGGAGGCGTGTGAGGGGTCGTGGCGGTGGTGGTGGTGGTAGTGGTGGCGTGTTGGTGCTGTGGGTGGTTAGGTGCCTTGATGGGGAATAAAAGGCAAAGCGTGATGCCGCCCTCTTTGTTATCACATTGATTATATTGCACCAAGGTAAGCTGCCCACGTCAAACCGGAGATTGATGGATAGGCAGGCAGGTAGGAAGATAGGCGGGTAGCTTGAGAGAGAGAGAGAGAGAGAGAGAGAGAGAGAGAGAGAGAGAGAGAGAGAGAGAGAGAGATAGAGAGAGAGATAGAGAGAGAGAGAAAGAGACAGAGAGAGGAGGCATGCATGGGTAGGGGCTGGGTAAGGGGAACACCTCAGGTCAGACAAAGGGAGGCCAGCTTGAGAGAGAGAGAGAGAGAGAGAGAGAGAGAGAGAGAGAGAGAGAGAGAATTAAATTAATACAGTAATATTATCTGCAGCTGTATCACTATACCTATAACGTGTTGCAAGCGGAAGATACCTGTGTGAGAAATAGATATATAGATATACAGATAGAGATAAATATAGATAGATAGATAAATAGATAGTGTTCACTACTTGAGTTAAAGTAAATAATATGTTCTTGTAAATTTATCATCTCCCCCTCTGTAACGTTTACAAGCAACAGTCACTTGAGCCCCGCTGGTCGCCGCGTCGGGGCCGGCAGCGCCTTCCCCCGAACACCTGCAGGCGTGTCGTGTCGTCGCGTTGGCCAGGCGAGAGCGTGGCGGGGCACAGCTCCTCCCTGGCTCTACCTGCAGGGCGCGGAAAACCTCAACATCTGCTTCACAACCCTTTCCTTTATTTAATTCCCATACCTGTTTGGGGTTACGGACGAACAGGTGTGTTTGTAAAGGTGCAGGTGTGTTGTTCCGTGTGTAGAATCAGATTCGATCCGTAGTAAAGTTTTTTGTAGCATTTCTATTTTGTTAATATTGCGTGTGAGCGGTGCCGGATAAGGGAGATGGCGCCTGATTACATGTTTACATCCGGCGGCGGCGAGGCGGGTCAGAGGGGTCCCGCCGCGCCGTGTGGGGCTTGAATGCAGCTGCAGGAGGTGGGTTGCCGCGCCTCCCGCAGCACGCAAGGGGCCTGTCACAAGACTCATAGATCTTCTCGCACCCTGTTATTATGTTTATAGATTTATATCGATTTCTTTCTGTCATTAATAATAGTTCTTCGTGATGTACTTTGGTGTTTGCGTGTGTGTGTGTGTGTGTGTGTGTGTGTGTGTGTGTGTGTGTGTGTGTGTGTGTGTGTGTGTGTGTGTGTGTGTGTGTGTGTGTGTGTGTGTGTGTGTGTGTGTGTGTGTGTGTGTGTGTGTGTGTGTGTGTGTGTGTGTGTGTGTGTGTGTGTTGTGATACTCTCGGATACACACAAACACACATGCACAACACACAAACTGACAGATGATTGACAACACCTAACACAGTCTCTCAGATCCTTTCTTATCAGATCTTCCACTTTCTTGCTTATTTATCTACTTTTTTTTTTTTTTACCCTGCACTGTTGCCTGTCAGTTCTCTCCTCACAGAGTCATGACACACAGCAAACACCCAGTCAGCCAACCAGCCAGCCAGCCAGCCAGTCCGTCATTCAGTCAGTCATTCAGTCACTCACTCAGTCAGTCAGTCAGGCAGGCAGGCAAGCAGTCCTTTTACCATCCAAACCATTCCTTCTCTTATACACGCTCCCGAACAGAAAATGCTCCCCTTACACGCACTCACAGCCATAACTTTTCGCTACCCTTCCTCCCTCGCCTCCCCCTCGCCACACCCCGCCCTCTCCACACCACTCTCCACACCCTCACGCCACCTTCGATATCATTCACCCGAGCTTGGATCCCCGCCCACTCCTCCTCCTCCCTTACCGTGAACCTCTAAGTTGGCCCGCCCTCCCCTTCCCCTACTCATAACCCAGGCAGGCCCCATTCTCCGCCCCGGCCGCCCCCGCCCTCCCCCCTCCTGGCGCTCGTGCGTGTGCAACGTGACCAAGTAGTCACCTGGTCGCTCGCTATAGCACAAGAAACTGTCCGGAAGGGGCTTGTATATATTTTTCTCGCGTTTTTTAAGGGGGGGTTATCGTCTGCAATCCCTCAACTCATGCTAATTATACCGCCATTATAAAGGAAAAAAACGAGAATTACCTGCGTTGTGTTACCGTGTGTGTGTGTGTGTGTGTGTGTGTGTTGAGAAGTGTTTTTTTTTGTGTGTGTGTTGGGATATACTCTGCACATACCTATACTCACATACATACACACATACATACAGTTATCCTTACCTTTACTATAAACAGGATGCACACATACATATCTTTGGCCGAGGCTTTGAATGTCTGCCTGATCGTACCACGCTTCTCGCCCTTTATACGCCTGGCAAACCACCACTTAGAAGACGTTGAAAAATCCCTGTATGTGAGCCTCGGCCGGCGCCACGGAGAGGTACCTGCATTTTTCACTGTTACGGACGTCGAGATCACTTATGGGAGCAAGGATGAGGCAAGGGCATGGGGTGGTGGCCAGGCAGAGGGATGGAGAGGTGGGGGGAGGTGTATAGAAGGCTGATATTAGGCAGGTGTTGGGAGGGGGGTTGTGGGGAAGGGGACGGGCGGGCAGGCAGGTGAGAAGCGAACAGCCACAGGTGGATTTGTGTGGCCTTGGTGGTAATTCTTGTTTGCTGTGTTCCCTCCCTCCTCCTGCGCCACCAAGTGAGGGCCTGACACGCGATGCTTTACGAGAAGGGGGTAAAAAATTAAATTAGTAGAGCTGTGCATTTTTCTTCTTCGTCTGTCTTCTACTACTACTACTACTACAACTACTACTACTACTACTGCAACAATTACTGCTGCTCCCTCTTCAACTACCTCTGTCTACTAAAAACAAGAGAAAGGAAACAAAAACAAACATTCTCAGCTTTTTACAATGGCGAGACCCGTCACAAAACACTCAGGACTTCTTCTAAATCTCAAACAATAAACTGCCGCTGTTCTCGTGGGCGCAGCGGGAGGGACGCCGTAATGGTTCACGTGTTTGATGATAAGGTGCTTGTGCAGCCAGCGTGGCCGCCAGACTCTGCCCTACCGTGACAACATTAGCGGGTGGACGCGGTGACTCGTGATATTACGCGACAATCGAGGCTGTTGTACTCATCTAAATGTGTCCGTCTGGAGGTGTGGCGATGCGAGACTCACCTGTGTAGAGTGGAAATGTTGTTTGTTTTGATCTACTCTTTCTCCCTCTCTCTCTCTTTTTCACTTATTGGGTCCGTATTATCAAACTCTTGGAAGGCTTTGTCCCTCTACTTCAAAAATCTCTCGCGGATGTTGTCGGGGTTTCCAGGGGTGGTTTCCTGAAAATGGCGGTAGTTTTTCAAGGCTTCCGCGCTGTGAACGGGAAGTACACTCATGACGACCCGACGTAGCTCCTCTCTGGACTTGAAAAACGTTAGTAACTAGAGCACCGAACGTTTGATAATAGGAGTGTTACCCTTTTTACGTTTGGGGGAAGCAAGTCCTGCCTTTAAGGTGAATTATTTGCAACAGGGAAGTCCGTATTCTGTATTTGTCTCCTAAAACCGGATGCTACTCGATCCCTTGCTTGTCTTGGGCGCAGGAAACCCAAACACACGCCTGGATAGCTGGGTTGAAGGCGATGCACAGCGGCGTGAAATTGGTTGCATAGCATGACACAGTGAGCAATTCTGTCCCGCGCGCCTCAAACTAATGACGCCGTTTCTCCTATTCCTCCTCGTCTCCTCATTACGGACGCAGGTGTTATGATTACTGCTACACACACACACACACACACACACACACACACACACACACACACACACACACACACAAGGGATGCTGATGCCCTCCAGGTCCGGCCATCCCCCCACCACCCCCCGGCCTCTCATCAAGCATCCGCCCTGTGGTTGCGTGGCGCGAGGAAATTATTTGTGCGAGCCTCCTCATTGTGTCTTTGTTTTCCTCCTCCTCCTCCTCTTCCTCTTCCTCCTCCTCTTCTTCTTCCTCCTCCTCCTCCTCTTCCTCCTCATCCTCCTCCTCCACATCCTCCTCCTCCTCCTCCTCCTCCTCCACCTTGAGTGTCATTAGTGTGTTTAATGGTTCTGTGTTTTTGTTGAACCGTCTTCGTTTTATCACTTTTCGGTAGTTGTCGTTACTTGTATCACTCCCCCCCCCCCCTCCCCCGCCCCCCAAGAGGAACCACGCACTTCCACCCGGAGTTTCAGATTAAAAGAGCTCATTCTCTTTCTCTGCATTTTTCACTTTTATTTATTCGTTTATTTATTTATTTTTTTCTTCCACCAAACGCATTTTCGTCTGTAAAGTAATTTTGTTCCCCGGAGCGTCAGTAAACATTCATGCACGTCTTTCTACCCCCCTCTTTTTTTTTTCTTTTTTTTTTCTTCCTTCTTAAACCTTTTTTCTGCCTTCTTCCACCTTTTGAAAACTGGTTGGGATGGCTTTTTTTTTTTTTTAAGACTCGGCGGGTTGTCGTTGACCGCGCCACAGCCCAGACACATTTACTATACGTACGTCTTGTAGAAAAAAAAAAAAGTTCCCAAGAATTTGCCTCGACGTCCAGGTGTATACTTTTCTTTTAATTGTGAAGGTAAAATTTCCTGATGTTCGGATACTACTGCCTCAGCAATTGTATGTTAAGGATTCCTGGAGTGTATTATTTTCTCTTAAAAACACTACGGAGGTTTTATTTTCTGTAATTCTCGTGTATTTTTCTTATGCATTGTAAATGGGAAATGTCGTAATGTTTGGATTTTTGTTTTCTTCTCCATATTTTTTTTGACACGTGTGGGATAACTAGAAAGAAACACAGAGAGAGAGAGAGAGAGAGAGAGAGAGAGAGAGAGAGAGAGAGAGAGAGAGAGAGAGAGAGAGAATGTGTGTGTGTGTGTGTGTGTGTGTGTGTGTGTGTGTGTGTGTGTGTAGACAAGCATCCTCCGCCTTCCCTCCGTGCCCATCTGTCTCTTTCCTGGACATGCCTTGCCAGTGTTGTGGGCGAGCCTCCCTCCCCTCCTCCCTCCATTGCCTCCTCCCCCCCCCCCATTGCCCCCCCCCCGGCCCCCTCCCGTTGCACTGATATTAATTCCAACATGCCAACACTCTCCTTTTTCCTTTTTTTTTCACCTCCTCGTAATGGTAGGTTTGGGGCAGCATTTACTTTGTGACTCAGCCGCTCAGGAATGGACGGACGCTTGCCAAATTAAAAAAAAAAAAAAAGGGGGGGGGGGAGGGAGAAAAAGGAGAAAATAGCAATGAAAAAATGTAATGTTAAAGTGAAGTGGAGACCGGTTACTGTCCGAGGCTGGTGGACTAGGTTGCTTTCTAGGGGTGGGGTGGGAGGGAAGGGAGGGAAGGGGGTTGAAAAAAAAAAAGTAATAATAGAGTGGAGACCGGTTCCTGTCTGAGGCTATGTAGGTTGTTTTTCATGCCGGGGGGGGGGGGGAGGGGGGAAGGGGTGTCCGTAAGTAAGGGGGTAGTCTGTAAGTACAAAGAGCGTGTAGTTAAGTAAAGAGTGGGGTGTGCGTAAGTTAGTGTGTGCGTAAATATAGAGTATGTGCGTGAGTAAAGAGTGTACGTAGAGTGTGTTCGTAAGTATAGAGTGTGTGCGTGAGTAAAGAGTATGCACGTAAGTAGAGAGTGTGTATGTAAGTAAGGGGTGTGTGTGCGTAATTAGAGCATGTGTATACGGAAGTAGGGATATGTAAGTACGTGAGTAGAGTGTTCGTTTGTAAAGGGGGTGTGTGTATGCACGTAAGTAGATGGTGTGTACGTAAGTAAAGGACATGTACGTAAATAAAGATTGTGTAGTTACGTGGAGAATGTGTTGGTAAGTCGAGAATGTGTTGGTAAGTAGTGGGTGTGACCGTCCTCCACTCTCAAATTATGGATCCAGTCATGTTTGGGTCACACTGGCAGTAGCGGTACACTTTTCCCTTCACTCTGGTTGTCACTGCTGGAACTACCCTTTAAATCCAGCACATATACGGGGCTTGGCTGGGGTTTTGTTTTCCATCTCGCTTTGCTACGCCGTGTTTGCCCGAGTACCTGCCAGGGAACACTTCAGAACACTCAAGAGGCACCATCTGCTTCTCTCTGCCATCCATTCATTCGCTGTCTTGTCTGATAGATGGTTTGTCGATGGTGTTTTGCATGTCTCGTCTCAGTACCTTACATCTTTTTTTCTTTCTTTATTTATTTCTCTATTTTATTTATTTTTCGTTCTTTCTTCATTACTTTCATTCATTCTTTTTCTTTCGTTTATTCTTTCTTTTCTTTTCTTTTTCATTCCTTCCTTTTCTTTTTTTCTCTTTCTTTTTCCTGATTTACTGGAAAGGATTCAACGACGCGCCACGAAGATGATTCCAACCTTAAGGGCTCAACCGTACTAGGAACGACTTAAGCGACTAAATCTCTTTACATTGGAGAAAAGACGCCTACGAGCGGATATGATTCAAGTCTTCAAGTACCTGAAAAAGTTCAATAACGTCGATTACTCCAAATTCTTTGAACTGCAAACCAACTCAAGAACTAGAAATAATGGTTTACCCATTCAGTCGAGTCGATGTAACACAGACATTGGAAGGAGTTTCTTTTCAAACCAAGTCATCCGCCACTGGAACAATCTTCCCGCAGAAGTAGTAAATGCGAATACCATCAACTCCTTCAACTATAGAATCGACCGTCTTTTCGCTGCGTCAGGAGTAAACTGAATATCGAGGTGCTTTCATCTGCTCCTCAAGCCCCAAGTGGCTATCGAGCAGATTAAATCACCAAACCTCGTAATGAGCCAATAGGCTTTCTGTTGCCTGTATTTCCATGTTTCCATCTCTCTCTCTCTCTCTCTCTCTCTCTCTCTCTCTCTCTCTCTCTCTCTCTCTCTCTCTCTCTCTCTCTCTCTCTCTCTCTCTCTCTCTCTCTCTCTCTCTCTCTCTCTCTCTCTCTCTCTCTCTCTCTATCTCTCTCTCTCTCTCTCTCTCTCTCTCTCTCTCTCTCTCTCTCTCTCTCTCTCTTTCTCCAGCTTTGCAAAATTTTTAGTGTGAAATTGTATGAATAGCTTCCACCATCAGTGGTCCAGCAATGGTAAAGTCTTCTCGACCGTTTCTTCAAATATTAACTGTCCGAGAAATACATTCCTTTGGAGTAAAATACAACGTTTTGGAGTCTCTTGACTAGGGAAAGACAATCATCTATAAAAACCACAGAGTCCTCTCTGTTGATCTCTCTCTCTGGTCTTCTGTTCTATGTAAATCTTCTCTCTCTCTCTCTCTCTCTCTCTCTCTCTCTCTCTCTCTCTCTCTCTCTCTCTCTCTCTCTCTCTCTCTCTCTCTCTCTCTCTCTCTCTCTCTCTCTCTCTCTCTCTCTCTCTCTCTCTCTCTCTCTCTCTCTCTCTCTCTGTCTCGCTCTCTCTCTCTCTCTCTCTCTCTCTCTCTCTCTCTCTCTCTCTCTCTCTCTCTCTCTCTCTCTCTCTCTCTCTCTCTCTCTCTCATTATTAGTTTTCTCACGGTTGTCAGCCCTTACGCCACACTGGGAGCTGCACTGCGTCTAAACTAAAGCAAGCTCGTGGTCGCATGTCAGAGTGAGTGCTGGTGGCCAGGGAAAGACATTCACACCCTCCCTTGGCTCCCAGCAACTCCCGCACACTTACTTCCTCAAATGTCGACTGTCAGCGCTGCTTGTCCCCCCTTTAAAAGAAGAAAAAGTAAAGTGAAGTAAAGAAATGCCGGATCGAATCAAATAATATTAAGGAAAATAAAAGCAAAAGTTATTATAGAACTTCTCTCCTCAACGATGCCCTGAATATCTAGATTTATCATGAGGTTTCGTTCGCTTCCCAAATTTGACGTATATTGTTGTTCATTGTTAAGGTAAAGGTAAAGTTGGGGGCATACGATAACCTGCACCTGGCCTTAGTGCTCATCTCCGTCTTATTGGTCTTCGACGAGTAGGAGGCGTAGAGTTAAGGAAAGAAATAAACCTCTTATATTCAGGTAGCAATGAATGAATATGAAGCTCCAAGAAGGACAAGATATACAGTCGCTTTTAAAAGGAGTTATATATTCTTCCTCTTCAGGCAGGTGTCAACACAGGCTCAAAGAAAAAAAATACTCCCCACAATAACTTACCTTTGATATGATAACAGAAAGAAAGGTATGTCATCTTAACCTCTCTCCGCCGTGATTTCAGTATTTCAAGCGAGAAGTTTTGCACAGACGTATATGACTTATTAAATTTTATCTTTGTGCAATATGTGCCTTTAGAATTTTAGACCATGTAAAAGTGTGATTATTATTTATTTGTTTATTTTATTTATTTATTTACTTTGTTAGTTTGTTGGTTAGTTTTTTGTTTGTTTGGGGTGCATTGTTAACGAGGGATCTGTTTTGGTTTTCTGTTACTTTCACGTCTGTTAGCTTAAACGTATCGCTGCATAATCTTGACTTTTTTTAATATACTGCATAGCGCCAGTAAGGTAACAACTCGGCGGGCTCTTTCATCAGTCTTCATATTTTCATTTTATATCATTTTCCTGCTGCTTTCATTTTCACATCGACATATACATTATTTTTCTAGTGTCGTATTTATTGACCTTTAATATCCTTTTTATATCGTGTCATGTTGATAAAACCTGTCATCATATTTTTCGCTTGTAGTCTCGAGTTTCTCTTAATAATATTTTGGTTGTTGCTTTAACTATCAGTCGAAGAGTCATTTAATAGTCATGGGTTTTAGATTATGATAGTCGTCATAACCTTCACGGGAGGAGATTTGCAACGCTCTCTGTAAGATTTATATAAACATTACGCAGATAAGAACACGGAATGAAGAATTAATTGCATGTTTTTATGACTCAGAGAAATTATTTACAGAAGGACAACATGGCTATTAAATACTTTATTGAAACACACACACACACACACACACACACACACACACACACACACACACACACACACACACACACACACACACACACACACACACACGTCTATATACAAATTATAGTAGCAACACATATTTTACACTCACCAACTCCACGTGCGTGATTGGGCCAAAGGCAGTAAACCTCTTTTTGCTTCACTAGATTCTCACGTAAAAAGTATGAGCAGGGGAGAAAAGAAAAAAGGCCGAAGAAAACAATTTATATCTGTCCCTGTCAGCGCCGAGGAAAACATGAAGTGAAGTGGGAAGATGTGATACCAAATTCATGATTCATTTTTAAGCATATTTTCCTTCAGTCTCCCTTCGTCTGCCACACCTCACCCTTTTTTGTTTTACGGGACAGCTCAACCTCCACGGCTTTCCCACCTGTAATTTTATGGTACGGTAAGCCAGGTATGAAAAAAAGTATACCACAGCTTGAGACTTCTTAGAAATGCACACCTTGGATTAGCAGCACCATGTTATCTCCTTTATCTTCTTTTTTTTCTTCATATTCTTCTTTTTCTTCTTCTTCTTCTTCTTCTTCTTCTTCGTCATTGTTCTCATTACCGCCGTCGTCATCGCCTCATCAGCTTGATTATCATTACTGTCATCATTATCATCTTCATTATCGTCATCCTCATATTCTTCTTTTTCCTCCTCTTAATTTTCTTCGTTTTTTTTTTTCTTCTTTTCTTGTATATTAATGTTTTCTTTTCGATATTTTCTCACGTAGACGATTTAACCCTTTTGTTTTGTATCTTCATTTCCATCATCATCATCATCATCAACCTTCACTTCCTCATCTTCTCCTTACCCCGTGTCTCTCTTCCTCACCCTCCCGTGCATCATCCTTTCCTTCGCCACCTCTTCACTCACCAAGACAAGCGCCGCGCCGACGTTGGCAAGTACTCCCCGCCGGCAAGCACTCAAGAAGCACCGCCAGTCGCTCACCTTTAATTCGTGGCTCCAGATTTCGGTCGTTATGGCTTCACTGTCGCCCCATCACTCAGCTCGCCACGGAGAAACTCGGCTCATTAGCGTCGCCTCCGAGGGGTTGTTGCAGGGCTGTCGTGGCCGCCGCGAAGCCACAAACTCCCCTAATTCATCGCCTTTCTCCTCGTTTTATTTTTTTCTCAACTTTCTTTTAAGGTGTGTGTGTCTGCTTTCTTCCTCCCATATGGTCTGCAGGCACTGAGGTTTTTCGTTTTTTTGTTATTTTATTATTTTGTATTGATAGTGTAGTAGTGGTTGTAATAGTAAAAGTAGTAGTAGTAGTAGTAGTAGTATCTCTCTCTCTCTCTCTCTCTCTCTCTCTCTCTCTCTCTCTCTCTCTCTCTCTCTCTCTCTCTCTCTCTCTCTCTCTCTCTCTCTCTCTCTCTCTCTCTCTCTCTCTCTCTCTCTCTCTCTCTCTCTCTCTCTCTCTCTCTCTTCTAAATGACATCAATTCTAAGAGTAAGTATTTTCTCAGCTTTTTTAATCGCCAAAACTCCTTATTTTTACTCTACCTCGAAAGTACATGCAAGTGCAGCAGCCGTGGGAGAGTTTGATGACAATTTATCACATCACTCGTTGCTTTTATGCTTCCCGTAACACCGCTTCCAATTTTTCACGCCTCCCCACCGGCCCGCTCCGTCCCTAGTTTAATTGAGTTGCTTGCGTCATGACTTTCATTAATCATTTTAACCTCTTCAGCTCAGTCCTCGGCGCACCTGTCTGGCTCTCCAATTAGCGCCAGGCTCACCTCTTTTGCCCCTCCTCTCTTTTTCTCTCCCTCCCTCCCTCCCTCCCTCAGCCCATTCCCCACCTCATAAAGCTCTCAGACTTCCCCCCATCTCCTTTTTCCAATTTCTCTTCTTCCCCTTTCTTTCCTCCGCTCTTCCCTTCTTCTCTCAGCCCTTTCCCCACCTCTTAAAGCTCTCAAACTTCCCCCCCATCTCCTTTTTCCCATTTCTCTTCTTCCTCTTTCTTTCCTCCGTTCGTCCCTTCTTCCCTCAGCCCTTTCCCCACCTCTTAAAGCTCTCAGACTTGCACCATCTTTTCCCCATTCCTCCACCTCTCCCTTCCTCCTTCCGTCCCTCACCCCTCTCTCCATCCGTTAAAGTTCCTAGCCTCTTTCCATCTTCCTTCTCCACCCTTCCTCCTCCTCCCTCCCTCACCTAGTTCTCCATCCCTTAGTGAGAATAATAATAATAATAATAATAGTTGTAATATCCTCATTTCACCCTGAGGCCGTTTTCTCCCATTTCTTTCCTCCCCCTTTAAACTCTCAGCCTCCTCCCATCTTTCCTCACCAGCCTTCAACCCCCCCCCGTCTCAGCCACCCTTCATTTTCCCTCCTTGATTTCCCCCCTTCACTCCCCCTAGGCTCTCCTTCACTCTCTCCCCTTCCCCCTCTCCTCTTCTATACCACATCCCAGCCATGCCTCTCCCTACCTCTCGATTTTACACCTGGGCTTCCCTCCATACCTCCTCGTCCTAGAGCATTCACCACGCACCATCGGAGGGGCTCACGGCACCAAGCACTATGTTCGTCACCACCCGAGACTAACACCAAATATTCACACGAACAATGAAAACCAGACACCTAGTTGCATTTCTTTGGATTTCGGTTTTCGTGTTAATTAATAAATTCGTTTTTTTTTTTCCAATATGTAAATTATTGGTTGCTATAGAAAGAAAATGTAATAATGAACTTCTGCTGCGTTGAAATAACTTATATTAGATTCCCACATTTATTTTTTTCTCATTCTGTAATTATAATTCAAATTCAAAACGAGAGGCCAAAGAAGTAGATATTTTTAAACATAAATTTTGACCGGCAGTAAAGTATCCTGCGTCCAGTGCCGGTGAGCGCGGCGATAGTGCCACTCAGCCGTCCTCTCGCTGGTGACGTGTTGCTGTTTTGTTGTCACGATTCGCGTTAATTCATCTGAAAAGTTTTGCCGTTGTATATAAATTAGATATCAAAATGAAGATTGATAATTATCAAACTTTACTTTGGCAGTATTCAATTATATACCTCAACTCAATTTTTCATATTAGTGATTTTCCTGCCAGTGATGGTTACATATTGGCGCACTAGGCCTATTCTATCGGTGCACAACCTTGGAAGTGAGGGCATGGGCGCGATAAAGCCTTGACTCACTAAACTCCCTCGGCTGCATATCAGTCTTACCGCAGGTCCTCCCTCGTGTTGGCGCTGCCCAAACTGACGCCTCCATAAAAGGCGTGGCAGGGTAACAGGCTGAGGTAGACGTGTGGCCGATCATCTCCTAACAACGAGTCGAAGTGGGCCCTAAAATTTGTTTGCAAAACCGACCGGAGGATAATCGAGGCTACAGAGCAAACAAACCTCTTCATGATTGGCTTTGCGTTGACGCGAGACAGACTGCCAATATTATAAGCAGGACTAAAGTTAACTAAGAGCTATAATTGTATCCATGTATGCTTTTAGATGAGTGTGTTAAAGAGACGAGGAATAATATATTGAAGGAACGGCTTTGGCCCTTTCCACCTTTGCCAGTTCCACCTTCATTCCTGGCCCACTCGCGTCCCTCTGCTCCGGTGGTGTTTGCCCGGCGCCGCTGTACCGTCTCTTCCCTTTAATAGTCGTTAGGATGAATTATTGTCCTCGTTTCCGTTGGTCACACGATACTTGGCCACTCTGCCTCTCCGCCCGCCGTTGGGGTGACCACGAAGCGAAGAGGAAGTAGAATGTCTGGTTGGTATGGGGAGAAGGGGGGAGGAAGAGAGAGAGAGAGAGAGAGAGAGAGAGAGAGAGAGAGAGAGAGAGAGAGAGAGAGAGAGAGAGAGAGAGAGAGAGAATCGAAGTGGCTAAAAATAAAGTATGTGAGTGACGGTGGAAGGTGTTTTTGTAGTAAAGTCTATAGTTAGCAACGTCACAAAGCCACTTATATCAGACTCGAGAGGATTCCTGCTTCTGGATCTCGAACTGCTGATAAAACTGTGTATATAGGCGGCGCTAACCTATATGTCACGGCAATATAGGGACGATTTTCTGTAGCGGCGTCATAGAGCTTACTTATATCAAGCCTTGAGGGGGTATATGTTTCTGTGGCCGATGGAACTGGAACTATTGATAGGATTGTACGTATTTATTTTTACAGTAAAGGATGCGACTCAAGATCAAATATATATAAGCCTATAGCACAAGTATATATAGACACAAATGTAATATATAGACATCACCAACATATATATATAAAGCTTCTTCTGTGGGGCTATACAGACTATGTTCTTTATTGTACTGGTAAACGAAAGTTAAGGAAGTGGATTGGCTTTAGACCGGACGGAGAGTATGAATTTTCTTGGGCTGCTAGAGGATGTATTACTAAGACTATAGGCAAAAACAACGCCAGAGAGTGTGGGTCATATTCTTAACATATCGGCCCCCGAGCACAAATATTTGACAAGGCTTTCATAGGAATTTTGGCCATTTCCAGGGATAGCTGTATGACCCTGGTGGTAGTTTAACCCTTCCTCTGCCCCATGAACCTAAAAAACAGTCATTAAAAGCCGACTCGTCTCCTTTTCGGCTTTTGGAAATACTTGATGTGAGAGCGGAAGCGTCTGAGAATATCGATCTATGATTCTTTCTAAGGCCGATGTTGGATATATTACGAAGATTTATTAACAACATCAGATACATCAGAAAACTTACGCAAGTCAGCTGATTGGTTGTATTTCGAATTAGAACTATTCAACGACCCTTTCGTGTTTGTAGATCATGATAGTATCTTAGCAATGTCTCCTTCCCCGCCCCCTTCCCTCCGCTTCCTCCTCCTCCTCCTCCTCCTCCTCCTCCTCCTCCTCCTTCTTCCCGCCCGCCCCCTTATCGGACGCCATCGCCCTCTCCTGCTCGCCTAACCCAGTCGGCGCTCCACAAATCCTCCAACAGATATCCTTTGAGACAGATATTGACCCTAAAATGGCGCACATTATGAACCCGATGCCCACTGTGCCTATAATGTGTGTGTGTGTGTGTGTGTGTGTGTGTGTGTGTGTGTGTGTGTGTGTGTCGGACCATTCACCGGCCCCCTCACTGCACACAGCTTGTTAGTGAGTCTGAGAGTGACACGTTTTTTACACGTTTTTTCACAGGTGTCCGTCTTTGGATTTCCTGGTCATTAGTGGGAGTCACTTAATGTTTTTTTGCCACCTGCACCGAGAGAGAGAGAGAGAGAGAGAGAGAGAGAGAGAGAGAGAGACAGACAGACAGACAGACAGACAGACAGACAGACAGACTTCAGTTATCGTTATATCAGACGTATAATCATAAAAAAAAATGTTGTCACTGATTAGTATCGAGAGAGAGAGAGAGAGAGAGAGAGAGAGAGAGAGAGAGAGAGCAGGAGGAGGAGGACTTAAGCCGTAGGAAAAAAAGAAATAGAGAGAGAAAAAAAATGCATTCGTAGGTCGTAGCTTTGCGGTAAATGAGGAGGCGGAGGTGATAGTGGTGGAGGATGAGGAAGATAACAGAAGAACATAAGAACGTAAGGAGTCTGCAAGAGAGAGAAAATAAGATTGCCGTTGATTTGTATTGGGAAAAGATAGACCAGAAGGATTTACTTTCTTATGATAATGGAGCAGAGAATACCAGGGCTCCTTTACCGTCTGTTTAGTGTACACTGTAAGGGAAGACAGGGAAGCCGGCGGACAGACACAAGACAGAGCTCCCAGACTTGGCACATTGGTAGTAGTTGCCTTATTCATTACAGGGTTCGATTCCCCTCATGGTGATCCTTAGAGCTACCATCATTCTCTCGCAGTAGTGGCTCGGAAGTTTATTAATGTTGAGGTCTGCGCGTGTGTTTGTGGTCTGTAAAGCTATATAGGTGCATATCCTCTAGCTGCGCGTGGCCTCTGTGGTTAGCTCCGTCACATTGGCCTTCGATAAATAATGTGTTAGCAGTTTCTTTTGCATTTGAGGATTCCTGAGTATTGAATCAAAGAGGAAGACAATTTTCCAATCTTCTTTTAACGTGAAGGATGTCTGGAAGCAACAGTTTATTGAGTTTCTTTGTTGTCGATAATGGGGTACAGTACAGATGCTATTCCTCCACATATTCTCTCTCTCTCTCTCTCTCTCTCTCTCTCTCTCTCTCTCTCTCTCTCTCTCTCTCTATCTCTCTCCCCGGTTTAATGGTCCGATACGCATGGCCCCATATCCGGGTTCAGTACACCTTGGGACGACCTTCGCGACCTTAATGGCTCACCCCAGGTACACGGCAGTTAGGGCGCCTGATATATGATGACACACTGCCCGCGTCAGCCAGGACCCGGGGCGTGGGGCGGGCATTGGCAACTTATGATGGGTGGGTTCGTGGGCCGCGGAGAGGGTCGGGAAGGGGTGGCGGGCGAGGTTAGTGAGGGGACGGAGAAGTGGGTGCTGGAGAAAGTGGTGGTGGTGGTGGTGGTGGTGGTGGGTTCTTGGGTGTGAGAGAGGGGATGGGTTCTGCAGAAGTTGGTTGTGGGTGAGGTGGGTGGGTGGGTGAATGCTTAGGCTAGTGGGCGCTGGGGAAGGGGAAGGCTATGGAACAGAGGAGTGCTAGAGGTGGTTGTGGTGGTGGTAGTGGTGGGCTCTTGGGTGGGAGGGAGAGTCTGGGTGCTACATAAGTTGGTGGTGGGTGGGTAGGTGGATGGGTGAGTTCTTAGGCTCGTAGGCGAAGGGGAAAGGGGGGAAGGGGAAGGTTAGGGAACGGAGGAGTGCTAGAGAAGGTGGTAGTGGTGGTGGTGGTACGTGAGGTACTTCTTAGGCCAATGGGCGAAGGGGAGAGGTAGGTAAGGGAAGAGCTAAGTGCTTCAGGAGGTCGTGGGAGTAAGCGGTTGGGCTGGAGAGGAAAAGGTAATGGTTGTCAGGATAGAGTAGGGTAAGGTTTTAGGGTAGTGGTGCATGAATGACTAACTTGTTAAGCCAGTGTGCGCTATTGAGAGACGAGACTGTGAGTTAGGAAAGACTTGGATAAATTTTAATTGGATGAAAGAGAAGGGGATAGAGATGGGGGTAATGCTGACTAAGATGTGTAGATAGGAGTGCAATATAGGCTGGGCTGGAAGGCAAGAGGATGATATTTGGAGAGACTACGAGGAATATCAAGGGAGTAAGAAAAACATTGGTTTGGGATAGGACGGTAGTGTGGATGAGGTTCGTTGAGAGATTTTTTTATTTTTTTTATTTATTTTTTTTTTTTTTTTACGTTTTCGCCTATGGCACCTATAGGCTTTCTTGGTAGGGTCTGATGGTCGGCCCCAGCCCGTTGTGGCGCAGGCAAGTGTTTATGGTGATGCCATCTTGCATTGGCTCATGCTGCCCCCCCGGAGCTCATCTTTGATCCTAGAATCTAGAGTCAGAATTGATAGGTGGTCTTTTAGACACAATGTGGGTAGTCTTAGGCCACTCAGCGGTGACTGAAAAATCCTAGCTTGTGGCACCGGGCGGGGCGCGAACCCGCGTCGTCCTGGACGCGACGCAGTCACCGCCGCGTCTGTGTAAACTAGCAGAGGGATATAAGGGTTACCTGCTTATTTGGAGTAACTTGTGCTGCAGGGAAAGGAATGTGAGATTAATAAAGGCGTACGGGAGTGAGGAAAAGGAAAGGGAATTTTACTTTAAGTTGGGTTTGAGTAGGTGGGGTTGAGTTAGGTTAGCATGTGGTTAGATTATTACTGTCATTATTGAGATCCACGGAAGGGCATCAAGGAAGAAATAAAGAAATAAAACGTATAGACCCACACAGAGTCCCCTGGATGAGCAGATTTGGGTATAATATATAAGAGACATTGACAATAAAGTAAGAACAAGAAAAAGGAAAAAGTTGCTGAAAATAAGGGGTTGTGGTGGAGGGAAGTGAGGTCAATTAAAGCGTGGGGGCGTGAGTGAGAAAATTAAGTTATAGGGCTATAAAAATAAGTTAGAGGTAATAGAGGAGCCGAGAGAAAGTTAGCGTGTGTTATTTGTGAAGAAAAAAACAGGTGTGGAAGTAATGCAAGAGTACAAGAGCAGAAGTTTTTTAAGAAATGTCTTTTCCCGAACACTTCATCCCCTTACGAAATGTTTAAAAAGAAGAAAAAAGTTTAAATGCCAGAATTATTACATAGGGTGAAATGATGTGGGAATACAAAAAGGTTAAAGAAACTTGTGAAATAGAAGGAAGGATTAGAGGACGATGTAATGATGGCGAAATCAAAGAAAAGGAGAGAGAGGAAGAAGAAAGAAGAGATGGAAGGATTAGAAAAAGATGTTAGAATGGAGAAAGCAAAGAAAAGGAGGAGGAGGAGGAAGAAGAAAGAAGAGATGGAAGAATTAGAAAAAGATTTTAAAATGGGGAAAGCAAAGAAAAGGAGAAGGAGGAAGAAGAAAGAAGAGATGGAAGGATTAGAAAAAAAAGATGTTAGAAAGGAGAAAGCAAAGAAAAGGAGGAGAAAGAAGAAGAAGAAAGAAGAGATGGAAGGATTAGAAAAATATGTTAAAATGGAGAAAGCAAAGAAAAGGAGAAGGAGGTAAAAGAAAGAAGAAATGGAAGGATTAGAGGAAGATGAACGAATCGCAAAAACAAAGAAAAGAAGGAAGGAAAAGAAAGAAGAGCAGAACAGCAGTAACAACAAGGCCAGACGGAGGAGAGAGGTTCGCAAATGAGAAGGAAGAATTAGTAGAAGACGTAAGAAAAGAATAGTCAAGGAAAAGGAGGAGGAGGAGGAAGAAGAAAGAAGAGATGGAAGGATTAGTCTCATTAGAGGAAGATGTTGGGAAGACGGAAGCAAAGAAAAGAAGGGAATGAGGAAGAGGAAAGAAGACATGCAAGCATTTGAGGATGGGGTAGGAAGGAAGGAGGAAGAAGGAAGAACACCAGAACAACACAAAACTAACAACAAGGCCAGACGAAGGAGTGAACGGCAAACAGAAGGGTAAAAATCTGTGTCCACCGTGAGAAAGAGGCGAACAACGATGCAGAAGCGTTTGCCGAAGGGGAGCGAGAAAAGGGAAGGACAGGGAAAGGAAGTGAAGAGCGGGGCCAGCATTGTTGAAACCGTTTAGGGGCGAAGGGAGGACGTTGCAGGTAAAGGAATTAAGAGAAAGGAATGTATTGGAATGAGTGAAGAAGCGTCCAGAAGAATGGGAAGCGACGGAAAAGAGATAAAAAAGTGTCTATTGTGGAGGGTGAATGGTATGAAAGCGAGAATGGGGAATTAGGGAAGGTTCTCTCTCTCTCTCTCTCTCTCTCTCTCTCTCTCTCTCTCTCTCTCTCTCTCTCTCTCTCTCTCTCAATCTAAATGAAGAGCCTTTTTGGGGACACTGTATACATATTTCACAAGTACAATGCTCTTCATTATTTAATTTTCCAGCTACCATCGCATCTGTTCATCCTGTATTTTAGTTTATTTTTTCTTTTACAGTAAGGGAGGCAGCTCAAGGTCAAAAACAAAAACGTAAAAAAAAAAAAAAGCCCGCTAGACGCTGCTGTCTGAAAAGAAGAAGAAAAAAAAGAGGACAAGAGGCCAGAAGAGAGGTCAATTTTGGGTGGAGGTGCCCAGGTCGTCTGGTTTTGTCTTCACCCAAACAAACTCCTTCATTATATTGGTATTCCGCAGCGTTCGGCCTCATCACTCAACACCTTTCTTGCATTATATCACACGGGGTCAGTCCATGTATATATACCGTCCCCGTTCCCTTTAGGGGTGAATATATCCCTCATATTTAAAGACAACCCTCCAGTAGCCAAGACAAATCTTCGGATGCCTCTCGTATATGATTTCTGAATGAGGACGGAGAAACGCGGCGGTGTCCAGATGGCTCCAGGACCTCGTAGGTTATTCACCCACCTAAATGGCGATGCGTTCCAGATAGCAGCTCCCGGTCTTTGATGAATTATTAGATGTGTGTGTGAGAGAGAGAGAGAGAGAGAGAGAGAGAGAGAGAGAGAGAGAGAGATGAGTTGGTGGGGGGCGACGTTAGTGTGCGTGCAGGAGGCTGAGTGGGTGGGTGTGTCTGCGGTACTTGCGTTGTCATAATGTACTTGAATAATAGTCTCCCCGGACACTTACGGGCCATTACCTCTCCCTTAGATCACAATGCATGTCACTCATACCCCTCCGCCCCCTTCCACCCCCACCCCCACACGAATGCCCCCCCCCCCCCCCTTTTCCTGCCCACCTCATCCACCCGCCGACATTCGTTACTGTCTCCACCTCATCCACCCACATCCATGCATCTCCCACCTGTGTTACCATCCTCACCCACGCCCCAATTCCTTGACATGTGTTTATTCATTCCACCTAAAGCACCCTCACCCATGCCCCAAAACCCCCATACCTGTGTCCCTTAATTCTACCTTTATCACTTTATCCCTTCACTGCTTTATCTGTTGCCTCCATTTACTCAAACCATCGTTACTCTTACTCTCTGGTCTTCTATTCCACTTTTATTCATGACCTTTTCTATTTCTTCTTCTTCATTATCATTTGCTTCATCTGTTCACTGTTCGTTATGCCCTTCCACTATCATCCATGTCCCTCTACCACTCTCAACTCACACCCTGACCTGCATTTAATAGTTATGCTTCGACTCTCATATCCAGTTATTATGGTAGCACGTGTAACAATAGTCTCTGTGTGTGTCTGAGGGGGGGAAGGGCTGTTATCTGTGGAGGCGTGGGGATTTGCTGTGCTGGAAGCTGTTGTTCGTGTGTAAGTCGGTGTGGCTGTCGATAGGGGATGTGAGGGGGACTCTTTTAGGGTTGGGCTACACAGGTAAAAAAAAAATCTGTGTCCTTCGTCCAGGTAATGTAGGGAGGGACACAGAGGTACAAAAACAAGGGGACGAAAGGTAATTAGCGTTGAAACCTGTATTCTCTCTTTTTTTCTCCCCTCTATACCTCTCATCCTGCAGGTGTGAGGGATCGTTTGTGAAGGACTCGGCTGTCACGAGAACAGAAAGGCGTGATTTTTTCCCTAAATTTATGGGTGACGCTTTCTCTAAATGTTTGATGTTTTTTTTTCTGATTGTACTTCAAACTATCCTCCAGGCGTGTTGTGTATGTTTTGAAGGACGCAAATGTCACGAGGGGACGTACAGGTGTGTATTTTCTTAGAAGACGAAAGCATTTTTCTTCTTGGTAATCAAGAAAAAGTACCTTCCGTTTTTTATTACAGAAAACTAGTGAGTACCTCTTTTTTGGTCATATGTTCCTATGATATTTATGCACTCGTAGCACGCCTCTTTCCTCTCAATAGAAGGATACAGCATTTTTCATTTCTGATCAAGAAAAAGTACCTTCCCTTTTATATAAAGAAACTAGTACGTACCTTTTCTTTCTTGTTTCCCCATGATATTTATACTCTTCCCATCTCGTAGCAGGTCTTTCCTCTTAAAAGAAGATGAAAGCACTTTTCTCCTCTATGATCAAGAAAATAAGTACTTTCCAATTTATATTAAGAAACTAGTAAGTACCTTTTCTTTCATCTTGTGTTCCTATGATATTTATACATTCCCTTCCCGTTTCGTAACATGCCTTTATTATTTTGCAGTCGTGTCTCTTTCCTCTTAAGAAGGATAAAACATATTCCATCTCGGTAATCAAGAAAAAGTACCTTCCTTTTTATATAAAGAAACGAGTAAGTACCTCTTCCTTCTTCTATGATCCCACGAAATTTATACTCCTTCCCGTCTTCGTAACACGCCATCATTTTCTCGTCGGCCACTCACCGTGTAGTCCGTCACCTTTTTGTACTCACTCCACCGCCCTCTTGACGTCCCTCCGAGGCATGCTAACTCGAAGCAGGAAATCCCAAATCATCTTTACTGGGATCTAATTATCTTAAATCTGCCACGGCAACAATAGCAACGCGGCAATTTCTGTAACGGGAACTTTATTGATACGAGCTTGGGCAAAGAAGTGAGGAGTTCCTGCAGGAGTAGTGGCAGCAGTGGTAGTGGTAGTGGTGTTGGGGGTGGCAGGAGGAGAAGGAGGAGGAGGAGCTAGTCGAGGAAAATAATTGATAAAAGTGTTACTGATGTCTACGCCCGCCCGACAGCCTTGGTCTACTAACGATGATGCATGGGAGTGGTCGGGGATCTTTTGCGGGCCTGCGGCGAACGGATCACTCAGCCTTCTCGGCTGCTGCTGCATGTTTGTGAAGGTTCTCTTGTATACCTCCTCTGTTTTTGTCTTTTTCATTCTCCTTTCTTCTTCTTCTTCTTCTTTCTTCTTCATCTTCATGTTCTAGTTATTTTTCTGCTTTTCTTTTTGTCTTCTTCTTCTTCTTCTTTTTCTTCTTCTTCTTCTTCTTCTTCTTCTTCTTCTTCTTCTTCTTCTTCTTCTTCTTCTTCTTCACTATTATCATATGCTTCTTCTTCTTCATCTTCTTTGTTGTTGTTGTTGGTGGTGTTCTTCTTCTTCTTCTTCTTCTTCTTTTTCTTCTTCTTCTTCTTCTCTGTTCTTCTTCGTCTTCGGCTTCGTCTTTTCCTTCTTCTTCCTCATCCTCTTCTTTTTCTTCTTCCTCTTCTTCGTCCTGGAGCTAACAAGGAGCCCAGATTCAAGAAGAGAGAGTGAGAGATAACAGTTAATTGTGAATTGTGGCAAAAAATAAGACCCACATCCGTTTGCAAGCTGATTCACAACCACACTCACACCTGTCTCGTGCTAATGAGCCTGGAGAGGTACAGGGTTTTAATTAAACCTTCTCTTTTTTTGTCCTTTTTTTTGAGGGACATTAATTAGAGCTTTAGTTTTCACCGACTCGAGGTAGAAAAAAAGTAATTAATGTATAACGTAAAGGGAAGTTAAGTCCATTGATCTAAGCCATAATTTTAGGTATCGTAGGAAAAAGTGAACTTGCTTTGTACACTTAAATAGAAACTCTGGAGGTGACCCTTACCTTACACTTCAAAATGTCCTCATCGAATGCATAAAAAAATAAAAATAAACGAAAACTTAGTCCTTAAAAATGGACGAAAAGAAAGGGGAAGAGAAGATAAAGAGGGAAGAAAGAGGGTGGAAGAAGTGTGCGGAGGGAGGGAAAGCAGAAAAGAGGGAGAATGAAAGGGTAGAGGGAGGATGAAGGGGGATAGAAGAAGAGGAGAAGAGAGGATGCGGAGGTGGGAGAGGAGGGGGAGCACAGGAGGGAAAGGAAGGAAAAAGAAGAATCGAAGAGGTGAGGTGGGGAGGTGGGGAACTAAGGACAGAGTGGACAAGGGAGAAGGTTGGAAGGGGCGATACGAAAGATGTAAATGGAGGGAAAAAGAGAAGCAAGGAACACGAGAAGAATGAAGAAGAAGAAGAAAGGTGGATGAAATGATGCGAGAGAAGTAGATGGATGGAAGGAGCAGAAATAGGGAAGCAAAAAGAGATCAGTCGGAAAAGTTGATCGAGAAGTATTGATGGACGGTAGAGACGCAAGGGGACAGCAGAGGGGAGGAGAGGAAGGGAAAAAAAAAAGGACGGAAAAGTGATGCGAGAGGTACTAATGATGGCGGAGAGACAAGGAGGAAGAAGAAAAGAAGGAAAAATAAGGAAAATGGTAGACTCGGTGATTAGCAAAGGTGAAAGACGTCTGGTTGCCCCGCCGACACCTGTCCTTGAGGTTGTACGGTCGAGGCCAAGAGTCGAGAGTTTATTGTGAGAGGCAAGGCGGAGGAGGAGGAGGAGGAGGAGGAGGAGGAGGAGGAGTGATGATGCTAAGGAGTCACTAATAGACGAAGGTGACGAGAGAGAGAGAGAGAGAGAGAGAGAGAGAGAGAGAGAGAGAGAGAGTGTTTGTTTACCTCCCCGTCTTATCTTTTGGTGTAGTGTTGCCTTGCCCACCCCACCCTATCACGCGTCCCCTCTTCGACACCCGCAGCGCCGTCTCCGCCCACTCATCCACCCTATGAAACCACTCATTACAAATTTTCCAATCAACCACTCTGCCACCCCACTCGCTCTCCCAGCCACCCACTCAACCACCTATTCACTCAGCCCACCAACCCTGCGGTGCACCTGGCTCAATGCCCAAACGGCAATCGGTTTATTGATTTATTCATAAAGTTTTTATCTATATGATCGGATTGGCGTGTTTGATCAACCACCGCATCATGTTTATTCATACTATTTTGGGAGAGACGCCGGGCCCTTTGCTCGGTGGTACCTCAAACACAACCCAGGAGCATTATTTTCTTCTATCACATTACTATTATTGGCCATTAAATGAAAACTTCGTGTAACTTGTTAACTACAGTGAGTAAAGGAAAAGGTTAGGAACA
>NC_066511.1:18301921-18314421 GCF_024679095.1 Eriocheir sinensis
GCGGCGGACACGCTTGGGTACACCGTCGTAAAAGAGTGATAAAGATTACACTGACGCATTCAGGACTAGCGAAGGACACGCCGGGGATCCCTTCACCCCTGCAGTATTTCCTGCCACCCCATCACCTCCCCTCTCCCCCCCTGTTGCCCCTCTTGTAGTGACGAATTGCCATCCATAAAACTGGTGCAGAGGGCAATAATAGCTGTGGTGTAATAATGATGATAAAAATGGTATAACGGTAATAATAATGATAGAATTATATAAATACGGATGATGGTAATGATAAAAGTAATAACAATAATAAATAAGAATAAGAATAAGAATAAAGATAAGAAGAAGAAAAAGAAGAAGAAGAAGAGGAATGATAAGCATAATAAAAGAAAAAAAAAGGACGAAACGGTGCATCTTAAAGGAATCATGTAACAGGAAAATGAAATCACCCGGGCATCAAAAAGAAATTTCGATTAATGTCTTCCCCTTTATATTTCATGAATACATTATCCGGCGAACGGGCGAGCGAGTGATGCATGGTGGTGGTGGTGATGGTAGTGGTGGTGGTGGTTTGCGGATCTGAAAGTCGACCTGCATTTCGTGTGACGTCACTCGTAACACACACACACACACACACACACACACATCATACTGTATAGGACATTTCTTAAATATAGTTTAGTTTTCTCACTGCTTCCACTATCACCCTCCTTCCTCACTCCACAACCCCCCCCCCCCTCACTCATTTATATCTCCATTATGTTCTTTCTCCCTTTGCTTTCTGCGTCTTAATCCAACCAAGATGTGCCTCCGCCTCTAGGTCTTGTCCCTATCCTCTATCTTCTCTGCTTTGTATCTTTCGTAACGTTCTTTCTCCCTTTACTTCACCTCAACTCAACCTGGCTTTCTGTTACTCAATCCACCCAGCCTGTGCCTCCGCCTGTACGTCTTGTCCCTGTCCCCTATCTCCTCTGCCCCTTTCCATTTGCATCCCTTTAGTCCTGTCTACTCGAGCTGTTCACGGCTACCGCTGCTCCTAATGCGTGTGCCCTCCCTTGCTCTGCCATGCTTCCGAGGCTGGTGGTGTTGGTGATGGTTGTGGTGAGGGGAAGAGAGAGAAAGCTCGGGGCCTCCACTCACAAGGGCGTTGATGTGCATCAGGCAAATACAGGAAATGGAGAGACGAGAAGAGGAGGAGGAGAAGGAGGAGAGGTGTAGTTAATGGTTGTTGCTATTGTTGTTCTTGCTGTTGTTGTAGTTTGTTTTTGTTCATGTAGTTTTTTTTTCTTGTGATCTTGTTTTGGGACTAATTTCTGGTTATACTATTACGTTTTCTAACTAACTTCCAAGCATTTTCTTCGACGTTTCCTTACACATTTAAAGAGAGAGAGAGAGAGAGAGAGAGAGCAAGTCAAGCTTAATGGAAAAACGATATTTGATCCTCCAAGTTTAATCACATGTGTGCGAAGTCGTTACGTAGGTGTGTGTGTGTGTGTGTGTGTGTGTGTGTGTGTGTGTGTGTGTGTGTGTGTGTGTGTGTGTGTGTGTTCGCGCTCGTGGAGAAAGAAGGATCGGAGGGAAGGGAGAAGAGTAGGAGTGATTGATGGCCGACGGAGAAATGAGATAAAGGGAAGAATGGAAGTCAAGAACGAAGAGAGTCATAAAGAGAAGGAAGAGTGGGAGGGAAGGAAGCCGCCGGGGTTCATGGAGTGGGAAGGAGAAGAAAGGAGAGGAGATGATTAAGTGGTGTCATTAGTCTCGGAAAGAATTTGTAATAACAGACAGACACGTTCTCCGGCAAATTATTCTAAGCAACGAACTAAAAAACAGCAAACCTAGCACATCTTACTCATTTTTGACGATTCTTTCTTCCCGTTTTACTTTTTTTCTTCGATGTAAGACGCAACATCAGGTACACAATAGACCAGGATCTTCGGTCTTATGATATATTTTTTCTCAGAACAACAACAAAAAAGAAAAAAAAGAAAGTGCCTGCTAATACACTCCCGAGAAAAGAAGATTAAAGGAACACTAAAGAAGATGAAAGTCAGTTAGTTCCTGCCTTGCTCAGCTGTAACTGACTTAAGCTTTAGGAAAGTGAAAAGAGAGCAGTGTTGTAGAGGTTGCAAAATTAAAAGATGAAGATGCTGATCAACCTTTGCATTATCAAGATGTACAGTATAGAGATGATGAAAACTATCAAGCGGTGTTCAGTTCCACAGCGGCTGAAGGGCTAGACATAAATGCTGTGTATGAGTTCCGTAAAAAGCTATTCTGTTGGCAGATGTTGGCGCTTTACCGTTGCATACAAATGGGAGGAGACAATCAAACCATTTTACTAAGGAAACACAACCGTTATTCCCCTCCTCCCCTCCTCCTCCCCCCAAGAACCGACTCCTCACGTCTGCCTTCCTTCCTGCGCGCCACCCCTCGAGCTCGAGCTCTCTTTGTGTTACTTCTTGAGACATCCAACTTGTTATTTATTCAAGGCAATTCACCCGTTATTTTAGCCTTGGCGCTCGATATGAATGTTTCCTTCTTCCTCTCATTAACTCTCATAGCACTCCCCCCCCCCCCTCCCCTCGCCCCTTCATTTGCCCCTCTTATCGTAGCGTGAGGTGTGGTGACAGCAATGGTGATGCTAAAAGTAATGTTGGTGCTGGTCAAGTTGAAAAAACAAAGATGGCTGGTAGTAATGATGATGATGTTAGCTGAGGTGATGATGGTGAAAGTGAATAATAGTGTTGTTGAAGATGGTAATAGACATTGGTGGGGTTAACGACGTAGGTGATGGTGAGAGGAAGAATATTACAAATGAAAGAAGCTAAGGTAGTAGAGGTATGTGGTGATGATGGTGGAGGTGGAAGAAGTATCATTCGTAGTGGTGAAGGCTGACATAATGTGTTATATTATTAATGAGCTGGTGGGTGTAGAAACATTAATACTTTTGGCGGATGTTTATTTGTAGATCCAGTTGTAAGTATAGTAGTGGAGGTGATGGTGGTGGTGGACTAGGTAGTGGAAGGGTAATGTAGAGGTGAGAGTAGAGTTTCAGCGTTTGTGTAAGATATGGTGAAAGCGTTAACGTCAGTGATTGTGGAACGGTTACACTGGTAGAGAGGGAAGTAACAACGTTAGTAGGTGAAAGAGTTAGGTAGTAGATAGTTATTTAAGTTAGGTTAGGTTACGTTAGTTAGGTAAGGTTAGGTTACGTTAGTTAGGTTAGGTTACGTTAGTTAGGTTAGGTTACGTTAGTTAGGTTAGGTTAGGTTACGTTAGTTAGGTTAGGTTAGGTTATTAGGTTAGGTAGATTAAGTTCGGTTAGTTTGTTAGGTAGTAAATGCTTTGTTTGGGTTAGTTAGTAGTATAGTTAGATAGAGTCAGTAGATGAAAGAGTGAACATTAGTGATGGTGGAACGGTTACACTGGTAGACAGGGAAGTATAATAGCGTTAGTAGTGGTGGAGGTAAGCAGTAATGGTGGTGGTGGTGGTGGTGGTGCCTGTGTGTCGGGCGTGGGCAGGCTCTCCACGCCCCGCTGGCCAGACAGTCGCCCGCGGCAGCCCAACCCAACACAGCCTCTAACCTCCCGACCTTGACAGCGGCGGGCAAAGGTAGCAGCCGACGGCGGGGCGGTGCTTGGGGTGTGACTCCCGGGCAGGTGTGTGTGTGTGTGTGTGTATACAAACACACACACACACACACACACACACACACACACATCACATTAGCGTTCCAGTTTCATCTCACCTGGGGCACCAGCCTAACTTAACCTGCCTCCTCTCCCTTCCTCCCCTCCGCCAGGGAACGTTCTGCCTCATTGGACAAACTGATTATGTAACCTTTAGCTTTATTATTCTTTTTCTGGCAGTTTTTGTTTGGACATTTATATCCCCGCAAATCTTGGTCCAGAGAAACGTCCAGTCACACGAAACAAAACAGGCTGTGTAACCTTTGTCTGCTTCGTCCATGCGGCTCATTAGTTTGCGCACTTTATGCTCAAGCAAGTCGTGCTCCATATCACACACATCCTCTTGACGGCCGTGGTGTGGCAATACAGAGACGTGGCCTCGTGAACGTCGCAGTCTCCTTTGTTTATTGAGTTCCTTAACTAACGCCTGGCAGCTGGAGTGTGGGATGCGGGCGAGGTCATGGCTGCCAGAGGAGGTCATCTGTGAGGCCAGTCTTGGTTTCTTGTCTTCGCTAAATAATTAGTGGCTTGTTTTAGAGTCATGTAGAAAGAGTATCCTCACCTACATGGTGTGACGGTATGTTGATGGGACCCTGCAGCTGCAGTAGTGTAATTCAATCTCCCTGAGACATATTTTCAGATTTATCAGCCATATGAATTAAGCAGCCGCATGGAAACCAGTGACATGAGAAGGAAAGGTTTCCTGTTCTTCATATAATAAATTAGAAATACTTCTTTTTACGCGTAAGTGTTGAATACTAGCAGTGATGTGTATATCTCCTGTTACTCCAGAAATATACATCTACACTTCATATCTAGGCTGACGCAGAATAGCTGAACCGTGACCATTTACGCAGAAAACGTTTCATTTCCTTCGAGATATAAGAGCTTACGTGTACATTTATTTAGGATGAGTCGGAAAAAGAGGACGAGTGCGTGTCTGTACTAAACTTAGCTATCTCGACGGGTGCTGCCTGCCTTTCATCTGGCAAAAAAAGTTTTTTATTCAGTACGAAAAATACGGACACATTCTACACAGAAAGGGGGAGCAAAGAACTCCTATACGCAACCTTGTCCTGTCTCGACGCTCGCTGGCCGCCTGGCGTCCCGACACAACGCACCTTCACATGCTCAGGAACCTTGACGATGCAAATATTCCACGGTGGCGGCGAGGCGGCGATGCGACACTTTTTTTGCAAGGCTGTATTGTATGGGCGACGGCAAGGCTGGCTGTAGTGTCCCCAGCCAGACGAACACACAATGGTTCGTCTTTGACACGCTCTAGTTACTGCTGCTGCTCCTGCTGGCGGTGTTAGTGATGCTGGTGGTGCTGGGCTCGCCTCCCCACGTCCCGCAGGGCTCGTGGGGATAAAGCCTCCGCCGTCACCAGTGTCCTCGAGGCTTAAAAGTTCGAGTCCCATTGTTTCGTCACCTTTGTTCCTTGCGATGGCTTCGTATTTTTAGGCGTACTTTTATTTCACCTGCCTCAGTCTACTCGTGTCCCTCTTATCTCTCACTGCTCTCTTCTCTCTCTCTCTCTCTCTCTCTCTCTCTCTCTCTCTCTCTCTCTCTCTCTCTCTCTCTCTCTCTCTCTCTCTCTCTCTCTCTCTCTCTCTCCTGACAGTAGTAAATTAATCATTCAGATGTAATAAAATTAACAACGATGCAATCTGCGAAGACAGCTTACAAATGATAGAAATGTGACGTGTGCTTCAAGGCCGCTTTAATCATCTTCACCTTGATTAATCTGACACATGAGTGGGATCGCTCATTATAGTAATCCCATTTTAGTTCAATCTTTTATTGTCTTAATTGTTATCGTAGAAATAGATCACCGTTTCGGCATTCACATGTAATTTTAGTATTTTAGTAACTGACGGCAGTTTTTCTTTATATGAAATGATTAGAGTGTCTTGCTCTTTTTAAAACCTCAGTCCACGAGGTGCTTCATTCAGCTTGTCTGAAAGTTTTGGGATTTTTTTCTCCCCGATCACAGTGAAGGCAAATTAAAGTAAGAGAATGGAAGACTGACTTGGTGTTTCTTACATTTTTAAGAGTTTTGATATTTTTATATTGTAAAGCGACATAAGTGGATATTAACTATTATTTTTTCAAACTGTAACTTGTAGAGCATTTAGCAAGCAAGTCATTAGAAGAGTAACGTCGAAATTGTTACAAAAATAACTTTACGATTTCCTTTGTACAGTGCTCATGAGGACTGGGTGCGCAACGAATACACCCCTAGTAATAGTATTTAGGTTCAGGCCGAGACTATGAAAGATATCAGTTATGTATTTAGAAACCATGAAACTGAATATAATAAAGTAACAGAAGAAAAGGTGATGAAGCGACGTGACTGAAGAGAGAGATAAGAGCAGTGGCGCAGTGCTTGGAATGGAACAGCTGATGAGGAACGACAGGCAAGGTGCGTCACTTTTAACAAGCAGCGAGGAAAATATTAATGGTGTATAATGGAGTGAATCATTGTATCTTTGTTGTGACTGTGTGTGCGTGTGTGTGTGTGTGTGTGTGTGTGTGTGTGTGTGTGTGTGTGTGTGTGTTTAAAGTGTGTGAAAGTGGAAGAAAGACAGCGCCAGATGGTTTCACTTCTTGAGGAGGCAATATATGGATCCAGGAAACCCGCAACAACAGCATATGGCCTGTGTGTGTGTGTGTGTGTGTGTGTGTGTGTGTGTGTGTGTGTGTGTGTAAGGAATAAAACGACGGAGAGGGACAACAGAAGAAGAAAAAAATATACACAAGGAGGTTATGTATACCTTCATTGTGCAATATAACTCTCTCTCTCTCTCTCTCTCTCTCTCTCTCTCTCTCTCTCTCTCTCTCTCTCTCTCTCTCTCTCTCTCTCTCTCTCTCTCTCTCTCTCTCTCTCTCTCTCTCTCTCTCTCTCTCTCTCTCCACCCCCACCCTTCGTCCCTTCCCCCTCCCCTTGGCTTAAATCACAGGGCATGTTGTTTGACTGATTGAGTGACATTCATCTTGCTCGAGGTATGGAATCACGGCTTAAGTACTTCGCTGAAAGGACCCCGAGGAAGCCTGAAAGACGTCCAGGGAAAGGGAGTGTGTGGGAGAGTCAGGTGGCGGCTGGGCATGTTGTGAGGGGGTTCAAGGATAAGATGAGGGAAGGAAATGTGTGTGTGGGAGGGGGGCTAGTTGGGGTCTGATGCAGGTTGTGTGTGTGTGTGTGTAGGAGGGGATGAGGAAAGAGGAAAGGCGGGTGCTGGAGGGCGAGGTGGGAAACGTACCTAACTATGAAGTGAAAGGGACCTCACTGGCTGTTTGTTTGTGTGAATGAATAACTGCTTGTTTGCTGAAAGGTTTCGAAAGGGAAAGAAAAAACACCCATTGCCGCCTTGTGTGTATTACTGATTAATTTTAGTTATGTAGTTGTTTTTGTTTTTGTTTGAAATTATCTTTTCTTACATTTGTTACTGTATGTTTTTGTTTAAAGATATGATCAAAGGGGAAACTTTTATCGAATTTCTTGTTGTTTTTTACAAATTCTCATTTCCTACATTTTTTGGGGTTGGGTAATTATATATGAAGACTAGATTAGGTGTATGATATTGTAGTTTTTAAAATAAGTGTCTGAAAAAAAAGAAAAAAAAACTTTAGAAAGAGAAAAGTCATGCAATATTTCTACGTACAAAACTCGTCAGATATCAGTGATGGAAAAATAAAAAAATAAAGTGAATCAAAACGACAAGAAACGGAGCGAATAACAGAAGTAGGTCAGCCAAGAAGAATGACTGATATACTTCCAGCAATACGCACTGAGAGGGGAGGACGTACAGAATACAACATATCAGCCAAAGCAATTCAGCGAAATATGAAAAGGGGAGGGTGGCTCTGCTCCTGAATGGAATAAACGAGAAGCAGCTGCGACTGGAAAAGGATAAAAGGAAATACGAGTAAGAAGCAAGGGAAGAAAAGATACTTGTTTGGAATCCATTGACTATTACAGAAATATATGTAGAACTTGAGAGAGAGAGAGAGAGAGAGAGAGAGAGAGAGAGAGAGAGAGAGAGAGAGAGAGAGAGAGAGAGAGAGAGAGAGAGAGAGAGAGAGAGAGAGAGAGAGAGAGAGAGAGATGAAATCCATTGACCATTACAGAAATATATGTTGAACTTGAGAGAGAGAGAGAGAGAGAGAGAGAGAGAGAGAGAGAGAGAGAGAGAGAGAGAGAGAGAGAGAGAGAGAGAGAGAGAGAGAGAGAGAGAGAGAGAGAGACGCATCACGACCAAAGAGGAGAGGACGATTGCCTTTAGCGACGCCATTGTGGGATGTTCCAGCTTGCCATCACCTGAGCGCCGTGCTGCCCGACCACTGATGGATGGGTTCATGGCTCAGCGGGAAAGCTCACCCTCCACCCCGCTCCACCCCACATCAGGCTTATTATTCTTGGGCTTGTGCTTTCCCTGGGGGTCATTGCGGGCACCGAGACGCTCCGCTTGAGACCTTGAAAGACTCACTCCTCTCCCCCTGCCCCTCCTGCCACCCGCCTTCCCCCGGTACGTCCAGGGCTCAGGGACAGAAGAGAGCAGAAGTTGGGAGTTGCCGAGGCCGGGGCGATCCGCGGACGAGGGAGCAATAAAATAATCTATAAACCCGATAGTTATTGCTGTCCCGAAATTCTCCTTCCTCGTAACTACATCTCTATCAAGTTGCATCACCGGCCTCACTTTTATTCGCCTTTAGCCTGTTTTTACTGTCCCCCTTTTTCTTTTTTGATTGGTGATTGTATTTGCCGTTTTCTCTCCGTTTTTGTTTCATATGTATCCTGACTAACGTTGCTGCCGGTGTGCTGAGCGTTTTCCCGTGTGTTTGGTGTCTCTGGACTTTGTTTGGCGTTTAAAGTTACGTTGTGGTTCCATGGTTAACTTCGAAAAATAGTCATGTAATTATTTTGTTTTGTCGTGTGTCTCCGCGTTGTTTTCCTTTCTCCCGTCAGCTAAGGAAAGTTATTATAGCCGACCTCTGTAGTTACATTCGTTAGAAAATAGTCCTCATCATGAACACTACGTTAAAACCTCAACTTTAAAGAGCACTTGATCTGCGTTACTCGTGTTAGCGCGCCGAGTTAAAGCTGCAGTGTCGTGGATGGCGTGCAGTCAAGCAGTTCCAGATTACCGTGGCGGGATAAGATCGCGCGCCGGACAGTTGGGCGTCTAAATCACCCCAATATGGAAAGGCAGGAGGGCAGTGGTAGCAACGACGCGAGCCTGCCTGTCTGCGGGTCAAGGGGGGCGTGCCGCAGCGGAAAGGTAAAGGCAAAGACACGTCCAATGAAGGCGATTTGCAACACACACTACACACACGACAAGCAGAGGCAAACGATGGACAATTTTCCACTCGCGCACGCACACTGGGAGCCGCAAGAACCCCGACCAGGGAGCAAGTGTAGTGGGATCGGCGAAGAAAGAGAAACAGATGGCGGTGATGATGCTTGGAGCGTTACTTGTGTGGCGAGGAAGATGCCGGTCATCGCTCACCCAGACGTCGAGACCAAACAAGGAGCAAACAGAAGACATCCTCGACCTCAGCCAAGAGATAAGGTAATGAAGCCTCGCCCAGTCCAAGGGGAAGGAAGGCGGGAAGGAGGAGGGGAGAGGACCGGCCGTGATGGGTTGCTGGTGTGCGGGAGAGTGGACGAGCGAGTCTATAGGCGGGCGGACGGAACGGACGGGAAAGAAATATTGATAGAGCGTAAAGGAAGGAATAAAAGGATAGGTACGAATGGGGGTGGACGAGAAAATGGAAGGAAGCTTATACATGTCTACGATGGGGGTTGAAGACAGAAAGAGAGAAGCGAAGATAGAGGGAAAATAAAAAGAGAATATAATAGAAGAAAATGACGAAGAAGTGAATCAAGAAAGAACGAAAGAAAGAAAAGGATGATAGGAAAATAAATGAAGGGCAGATGGATCAGGAATATAAGGAGAAAACGAAAAAGAAGATGGAGGAAATAAAAGCAGTATAAAAAAAGGAAATTACGAAAAAATGAATGAAGAGAGAACGAAAGAAATGATGATAGAAGAATAAGTGAAGGAATACGAACGAGGGACATGAAAAAAAATGATCACATGCAGAACGATGAGAGTATGCGAAAGAAAGACAGAAAGAAGAGGGGAAATGAAGCTGTAGAAGGGAAAATATTAGGTTGAAGAGAATACAAAAGACCAAAGAAAGAAAGAAGGAAGGAAGGAAGAGGGATAATGAAGAAAAACTTGCCTTGCTTACTCCGCTTATCTCCCGGCCCAACCTGTCTCTCTCTCTCTCTCTCCCTCTCTGTCCTCCCACCCCTGTCTCACCCTTTCAGACAACTCCTCCCCCCTCCGAGCACCTCTTTCTCCCCCTTCGTTACCTATTCCTCCTCCCTCCGCCTCCTCTTTGTCTCCTGTCTCACCGACGTGCCTACCTTCCTCAATCAGGCCCTGCACCTCACCTCGCTCTCTTTCCTAACCACCTGAATGTTTTGCTTTCCTTGCTCGTTGACTAGTATCCTCTATGGGTGCTAGGACTTCCCCCACTCTCTCTTTCTCTCTCTCTCCCTCTCTTACGTATCTACCTTCCTTCCCTTCTTTCTCCTTCCCTATCTTTCTCCCTCCCTCCGTAAGTGTAGTGCCCCTTCCTCCCATCCCTAGCAACATGTCTCCTCGCCCACACCTCTTGCTTGGTAGCGTATCCTGTGCTCCATTAAACGCCTCCTTCCTTGTCATCCTTTACCCTCCTCCCTCCCTCCCCTTCGTCTTTTTTTTTCATTCTCCCTCTCCCCTTCCTTCCATTCCTCCCTCCTGCTCCTTCCTGTTTTCCTGCTCTCCCCCCTTCTCTCTATAATCATCTGTCTATTCTTACTGCCCTGTCTTCCTGTCCTCACTCTATACCTTCAGCTACCTATCTACCTACTCTACCTGTCTTACCTGTACCTACCTCTTCTTCTCCCGCCTCAACTAATCTTCAACCTTTGCCTTCCTGCCCCGTATAGAGGATTATTTTTTTCCTTCCCCCACTCCGTAATATACGTTTTGCAAGTACAGATTAGTTCGTGTTTTACCGCTTCCGATTGCCATTAAACCCGCTCGTTAAAAGTATGAATTCATGGGCGACCTTTGCAACTCTCCCTCTCTCTCTCTTTCTCTCACTCTGTCTCTCTAACCCCCTCTTGCGTTCTGCCCCCTTCTACTCTACCATCCCATCCCCGGCTCCTCCTCCTCCTTCCTTCTCCTTCCTCCCTTACACTCCCTCTACCATACTACCTTCTGCCTTTCCTCCTCCTCCTCCTCCTCCCAGCCGTCAGTGCCCTTGCCGTGCCCTCTCCCTCCCCCGCATTCCGTGTCGCTTCTATATCCTCCCCTCCTTTGCGTTCCGCCTCCATGCTGTATGCTCCCTCTGCCGCCCCCCCAGCCCCCGCCCCTCTCGCCTCGTCCTGCAGGCATTGCTGGGACGATAATGAAGGTCGGGGTCAACGCCTCGGTGCAGGGCTGGGAAGACCACGCCGCCGCCGCAGCTGTAAGCCTCGTCAAGCAGGTGGACGGCCAAGCTCCCCTCTTTCATATGCGACTCCGACGGTCACGCGTATCGCTCTCCTTGTTGCCTTTCCTTTTAGTGGTGAATGTGAATCAGGGGGATGAGCACGTCTGTCCGTCCTGCCTCCCTCCTCCCCCCTCCTTCCTCCCTCCTTCCTTCGTCCGTCCGTCCGTCAGGTGGCTCATGATGTGGTGGGCAAGTGTCTGTCTGTCTGTCTGTTAGGTGTTTTGTTGTTGTTTTTGTTTTCTCTTTCCCTCTCTCACGTTCAGTCTTTCCTGTCAGTTTGTTTGTGTCGTTCTGTCTGTCTTTCTATGATGTCGCGGTGTTTGCGTTTCTCTGTCTGTTTGTATGTATGTTTATATTCTCTCTCTCTCTCTCTCTCTCTCTCTCTCTCTCTCTCTCTCTCTCTCTCTCTCTCTCTCTCTCTCTCTCTCTCTCTCTCTCTCTCCTTCCCCTCCTCTCTCTTGTTGCGCGTTGCTCGTCCTGTCATTATAACCCGTTCACTGCACGAGCGGGACTGCTTTTCAACGATCACTCCTCGCTCGCTTTACTCGTGAATTTGCTTTCATTTGCCGAGTACTGCCTTTTATCGCTCGTCTCATAAGCCTCGCTCTTGACCTCTCCTTGAAGGCCACTCGAGCTCAAGAATAGCGTGTTAATTTTAGTCACGTCACGCCAGGAGGTCTCTTCGGTGTGATGGCTTGACGGAGGAGTGACAGACGGAGGGCCCGTGAGAATTCGAACCAGGCAGGGGGATAGAGATGCTGAGGCCTTGGGAAGAGGGTAACAACCTCAGGCAGCCGCGGGCAATGGATCGGGGGAGAGAGAGAGAGAGAGAGAGAGAGGAGGAGGCAGGGGAGGGTTGCAGGTGAAGGAAGAATACAAGGAGGAGTAGGTAGGTAGGGGAGGGGAGAGAATTCCTGGTTTAGCAAAAGGAAGAGGAGGAGGAAGAAAAAAAGGAAAGGTGTATGGAAGGGCTGCAGATTTTAAGAAACGGAAGAGGAGGAGGAGGAGCGCGGAGTATGATGAGGTAATGGAGGTGTGGGAGGAGTCAAGGACAGTCACGTCTGAGCCATAAACTGCCGTGCTTGAGTGACTGCAGTTCCACGCCGCCGCCGCCGCCCTGGCCAGCCATGAACGCCGCGGGTAAACATCGCGGGGACAACATGAGCACTGGAAGCAGGAGTGTGTTTTGCCCGTAATGGAGGAGGAGGAGGAGGAGGAGGAGGAAGAGCATGATAATGATGATGACGAGGAGGAGGAGGAGGAGATGG